>NW_007727511.1:282132-404380 GCF_000696425.1 Galeopterus variegatus
AAAAAAAAAAAAAAAAAAAAAAAAAAAATATATATATATATATATATATATATATATATATCCTTTTATATATTCAGAAATAGTTGAGAAATAAAAATTGTACCCTTAAAACAAGAAAAGTATGCTGTAACAATAGTAAAATTAGAAAAAGAGAAAGAAATCTTGGAAATTTTAAATGATTGTCAAATTTTAAAAATTCAGTAGAGGTCTTGGAAGATAAAGTTGAAGAAATCTCTCGGGAAGTAGAACAAATAAACAGAGGTGGGAAATGTGAGAGTAACAAGACCTATATCTCATTAGTTAGAATTACAGAAAAAGAGAACAGAAGCAAAAGGGTAGAAGTGAAATCATGGAAAGGAATTGATTTTGCTGAATTCTTATATTCGTACACAACCTAAGGTTGCAACTGACTAACGAGTGTAATTCCAGAATGAATGTTGGTAAATTTCTTTCTTTTGTGAAAGTTGATGAAACCACTTTCTGTCAGACCCAGAGCCAGGTAAGGCACAAAGGAGGGAGCTCATCTGTTTCCAAGGACTTTCTTAAACCCATCAGAAATCCTTTCAGACCCTCCATGCACCTCCTACTTTGCACGTAAGCACCTGTTTCTGTGACAAGTTTTATCATTAGACAGTCTTTAGAACTGCAGTAATTCAGATAAGGTGCTTTGAGAGGAACTTGCCCAGTAATGGCTTCTCAACCAATGAACTAATGACAAATCTAGCTTTGAGCCTCCAACACTGATAAACTCTGTTTCCAGGCAGCTTACGTGAACCTTTCCCTTTTTTCCAATAAAAGCTTTCTTTTATCCTTCCCTCACCGCATGCACTTGTGGCTTGCCATGATGTGCATTCTGGATTACAATCCTATTTTCTATTCCCAAATAAACTCAATATATTCGGAGATGATTTTCTCTAATTTTTTTAAGTTATCACTTTATATTAATGACTTAGACAAAAGTGAAACACAAAGAGATATGTCTGAACTTGACTCATTTGTCAATGATGTGAGCAACTTTTTACAAAATTGGATAATAGTTTTCAGATTCTGGAAGAATGGTTCCTCTTTTTTTTTTTCCTTTTTTGTTCTATTTACAATGTAATAGCTACAGATGTGACATACTTATTTATTTATTTTTTAAGTTCGTTACATACCACAGATGTGACATACTTTTAGGTTTAATCTGCATTATTAACATTTTCTTCATTACTTTCCTAAGTCTAGAAAATCAACAAAATAATAACTCAAGCCCCAACAGGTAGCATCTGTTAATTTCCATAGTGCAAATCCCCCTACCATGGCCAATTTCAAACTACCAACCTGGCATCACTGAATATAGAATTGGGAAGAGATGTGCAGTAACATATGGGTGGGTGTGTGTGTGTGTGTGTGTGGGTGTGTGTGTGTGTGTCTTATATATATGTTATATATTTCCATCCTACAATACAATACACGTAAATAACCTTAAGCACACAGATAATAGAACATGTAATAAAATAATCAGGAAGTTTTGAGTACCTTTTTTTAGTATAATTTTTTAAATTGTAAGTTTATATAATCTAATTTTTAATTATGGCTATGTTTAACAACCGGCTCACAAATTCCTAAGAATTAAAACAATCAGCTCTCAGAGGTAGTTTGCACAAACTCCAGCAGCCAGTTGGAACACACCCACCCAATCAGCCCCAGGTGAAATAGACTACTCCCAATACCCCAGAAGGCCCCTCATGCCCCTTTCCAGTCACTGCTGCCCTCAAGAGTGACCTCACCGGGTATCCTACTGAGGTGAAAAAACTTTATTTGGGGAAGTTCTAAATACAGTTTGAATGTCTGTAATGTTTTTAAACACCATAGGAACAAACAAAATACAACCATAATACACAATGAACATTTGAAATTCATTTAAAATTGTACTTAAATTATATATTTGTTGCTCTTATTTCTATTTTTCAGAATTCCTTGCTTCTTTTACAATTTAGTTTTCTTTTTCTATTTTTTATTGTCTTTTTAAGAAGCTTGTTTTATTCATCTTTATTTTTCAACATGAATCCCAGTCTATGTTTGAGATTTCTACTTTTCATTTTGATTACTATATACATTAGCTACTGGTCAGATTCATAGAACAACCTTTGTGCAAGAAATGGATGTCCAGGCCCAGAGAGCCATTGAAACTCTGAGGCAAGAAATACCATCTGGCCTGGAGCTCTTCTTTGGGGCCTCGGAACATGCCCTAGTGCACATCGGTGTGTTCCTAGTCCTCACCTACAGGCACAAAGTATTAGAAAGAAGTGTCACCAGCAAACAAGAGTGACCATTTACGCTGGTAACATTTTCATCTCTCCTCAGTCTTTCCATAAACTGTAATACATTATCAATTTCACTGGCTTCGGGCCCTTGATTTGCACGTGAAATGGTTTGTGCTGTTTCAAGCACATCTCTGAAAGTTCTCAACTCTGCATGGTGTACTTCAATTGTTTGTGGAACCATTCTCTGGACCCCTGTGATATCCCTGTCACTTATTTGCACATCTGTACCAAATAAGGACACTTGATATTTTGCTACTAGGTTTTGCTTCCTTTCTTTCTAGCTCCTTTTGTAATCTTGTCATTTCTTCTCTGAAACTATTGTTTAATGCACTTGAAAACATACTTTAAAATGTTACTGATCAATGACCTCAAAAGAGAACACTACTGCCCCCTTTTCTCAACTATGGAATAATGAAGGACAACCTTTTATAGAAAATATCATATGCTAAAAACCAGACTTATGACTAAGTGGGTATTATTTGGTTTCTGGGAAAACTGCATAAATATAATGTCAAGGTAGGGAGAGGAATGGGGTAGCGGTAGAGATGGGGGGAGGCATTGGCACGGGCCTACCCAACATTCTGGAGGGAACAATAATTATACCTCTCAATCGAGGTATGTAAATTATAAAATATCAGTCATTTATCTTGTGAAAATGTAAAAATATTCAAGTTTTCATATAGACAAAATTTATTTATTTTTTGATGGCCGACCTCTGCAAGGATTGAACCCTGGATCTTGGTGTTATCAGCACCATGCTCTAACAAATTGAGCTAACCAGCCAGCCTATCATGTAGACAAAATTTAAAAACAAAGAAAAACTAGGAACACTACTGAGCATCTCACCTAAAATGATAGTGGACCCGGCATTGTTCTGCAGTTGGTGTTTTGCTTGTCTCTCTATGTGGATTTATTTGTTCTGGTCAACAACTGCATGATTTTGCAAGGCTTGGTGTACACGTTTTTCTGTTATTGTTCTCCTTTAGTGGTCTGAGTTTTCAACTGTTATCAGTTCTGAGTTTTGTTTGTTTTGGAACTGTGGGGGGTTTTTTGTTTTTTTTTTTTAAAGATGACAGGTAAGGGGATCTTAACCCTTGACTTGGTGTTGTCAGCACCACGCTCTCCCAAGTGAGCTAACCGGCCATCCCTATGTAGGGATCCAAACCTGTGGCCTTGGTGTTATCAGCACCACACTCTCCGAAGTGAGCCACGGACCAACCCCGGAACAGTGGTTATTTTGAAATATTTTCAAAACAAAAGTCTGGGGCCGGCCCGGTGGCGCACTGCTACAGTGCGCCGCTTGGGAAGCGCGGCGGCGCTCCCGCCGAGGGTTCGGATCCCACATACAGACCAGCCGCTCACTGGCTGAGCGAGGTGCGGGAGCAACACCGAGGGTTGTGATCCGTTGCCGGTCACGAAAAAAGACAAAAAGGAAAAAATAAAAAAATAAAATAAAAATGTACATTACATTAAAAAAAAAAAGTCTGTTATTATCTTTTACAAAATTTGCTAATATTTCATTAGAAATTTAGAAATAATGCCAATGATGGCAACTTGCAATGGAGGACTTCATCATCATCAATAATCAGTTCATCTATTGGCCAGAGAATGATTCAACTTCCACTTGGGATCCTACATATAGTTTGAAGTTCATGAAATTCTGTGATAGTATCAATGCATATCTACCTGCAGATTACAAAGCATCTCGGGTAAATTGCAAAACTTTTAGTAAACTGTTTCAGTGGTTGGAAAATGGATTACAAAGAATGCAATATTCTGTTTCTTGGTGTTCTTTCCCTCTTAAAAAAAATCCATCATGAAGAATTTCTGATAGAAAATTGCTTCAAAAATGTTTAGGAAGCATTGAAAATTTTCAGAAATCATGAAACAGTTGAAGGATATTTTAAAACATTGCAATTCAAGAGTATAAATTGATTTTTATGGCAAAATCTTTGCTAATAGATTACCTTCACTCATTCAAGACAGGTTGAAAAGAATAAGATATAGCTGACATTTTTAGGTTAAAATATTTTATTTTTCTTGGAAAACATCACTTACTTTTAAAAGTCAATTTCATCTGTATATGAAAGCTATTTTTTAGTGTCCATGAGTTAATTTCTATAAATGTACAAATTGACAATC
This sequence comes from Galeopterus variegatus, assembly GCF_000696425.1. Classification (NCBI taxonomy): domain Eukaryota; kingdom Metazoa; phylum Chordata; class Mammalia; order Dermoptera; family Cynocephalidae; genus Galeopterus; species Galeopterus variegatus. Next base: position 286,581 of record NW_007727511.1, read on the forward strand.
ACTGGCATGATAAAGACAGGATAGTTGCAGAATGTCATAAAAAAGATCACTGGGCTGGACACTTAGCTCACTCACTTAGAATGTGGTACTGATGATAGTGAACAAGCAGAAAGAGAAATCAAGAAAGCCTGCCCATTCACAATAGTCGCCAAAAAAATAAAATACCTAGGAATTGAACTAACTAAGGACGTGAAAAATCTCTATAACGAGAACTATAAACCACTCCTGAGAGAAATTAGAGAGGATACAAGAAGATGGAAAGACATCCCATGCTCCTGGATTGGAAGAATCAATATAGTGAAAATGACTATACTACCCAAAGTAATATACAAATTCAATGCAATCCCCATCAAAATTCCAATGACATTTCTCTCAGAAATGGAAAGAACTATACAGTCATTTATCTGGAATAACAAAAGACCAAGAATAGCCAAAGCAACGCTGAGCAAAAAAAAATAAAGCTGGAGGTATTACTCTACCTGACTTTAAACTATACTACAAAGCCACAATAACCAAAACAGCATGGTACTGGTACAAAAACAGAGACACTGATCAATGGAATAGAACAGAACACCCAGAAATCAACCCACGCACTTACTGCCATTTGATCTTCGACAAAGGCACCAAGCCTATTCACTGGGGTCAGGACTCCCTCTTCAGCAAAGGGTGCTGGGATAACTGGATATCCATATGCAGGAGATTGAAACTAGACCCATACCTCTCACCATGTACTAAAATCAACTCAAAATGGATCAAGGATTTAAATATACACCCCGAAACAATAAAACTTATTAAAGAAAACATAGGAGAAACCCTTCAGCAAATAGGGCTGGGCACAGACTTCATGAATATGTCCCCAAAAGCACGGGCAACCAAAGGAAAAATAAACAAATGGGACTATATCAAACTAAAAAGCCTCTGCACAGCAAAAGAAACAATTAACAGAGCTAAAAGACAACCAACAGAGTGGGAGAAAATATTTGCAAAATACACATCCAACAAAGGACTAATATCCAGAATATATAAAGAACTCAAACAACTTTACAAGAAAAAAACAAGCAACCCAATCAAAAAATGGGCAAAAGAACTAAGTAAGCATTTCTCTAAAGAAGATATGCAAATGGCCAACAGTCATATGAAAAAATGCTCAACATCACTCAGCATCCAGGAAATGCAAATCAAAACCACACTGAGATACCATCTCACCCCAGTTAGGATGGCAAAAATCCAAAAGACACCGAAAGATAAATGCTGGCGTGGCTGCGGAGAAAAAGGAACTCTCTTACATTGTTGGTGGGAATGCACAATGGTGCAACCCCTATGGAAAATGGTTTGGAGGTTCCTCAAACAGTTGCAGACAGATCTACCATATGACCCAGCTATCCCACTGCTGGGAATATATCCAAAGAAGGCTTTCTCGGTGACTTCTGGGACAGGGGCAGGTGTTTTTGCCAGCTGGGCTTGACTCTGCAAGGAGTAAGCTTCAGAATGGCTGTCATCACAGAGGTACTGTAAGGAGCCTGAGACCAAAACAACAACTTAATGGAAGGCAGAACAGAGGGCTACAGTGAGAAGCAAAGTCCTAAAAATACATCTTTTGAGCCCTGAATCCGGTTAGACCTGAAGGTGAATTTTCTTCTCTGGACTTTTTAATGACATGTACTGGGTTCTTTGTCAGTTGCAACAGAAACACTCCCCCTCCCCTAACAAGTATATTCATCATGCCAGCGCAGGTGACCTCTGACCTGAGTAATGACTAGGGAAGAGTCAATCGATGTGGTCAAGGCATGTTCAACCTCACTGATAGTCAAAGAATAGCAAAAACAATTTAATTCACCCACATACACACACACAAAAAAAAACCCGGGGGGGGTGGGGAAGAAGATATAACAACTATACTTTCATGAAGTTGTTACAACAAGCAAACGGAAAGGACATTCTTGGGGGGGAGGGGAGAGAGGGAGGAGGGAGGGAGGTGTCGGTGATGGGCCATAATAATCATATACAGTGTATATTGACAAAATAAAAATTTAACAACAACAACAAAAAAAAAGAATGTGGTACTGATACACCAAGGTCAAGGGTCCGGATCCCCTTACTGGCCAGCCACAAAAAAAAAAGAAAAAACAAAATCATTTCCTTCAGCTTATTCAATACCATGAGGGGACTTCAAAAAGTTCATGGAAAAATGGAATTAAGAAATTAAAATAAAAAATATAAACTTTAGGGCCGGCCCAGTGGCGCACTGGATAGTGTGCCGCCTGGGAAGCGCGGCGGCGCTCCCGCCCGAGGGTTCGGATCGCACATACAGACCGGTTCCCGCTCAGTGGCTGAGCGAGGCACGGGAGCAACACTGAGGGTTGCGATCCGTTGCCGGACACGGAAAAAGACAAAAAAATATATATATATATAAACTTTATTTCTCAACATTATCTCCAGCGAGTTCAAGACACTTTTGTATGTGTTGATACCAGCCATTTAGTCCATTCCTAAAGAACTGAGGGTCCTGGGAATTTAACCATGTCAATACAGTCTCTTTTACATTATTAAGTGAAGAAAAATGGGTCTCCTTCAAAGATTTTTGAAGATTAGGAAACAGAAGTCAGCAGGAGCCAAATTAGGACTATAAGGTAGATGCCTAATGATTTAGCATCAAAACTCTCACAAAATTGCCCTTGAGTGATGAGAGAAATGAGCAGGAGCATTGTGGTGGTGGAGAAAGGCTCTGTGTTGAACCATTCCCGGGTGTTTTTCTGCAAAATCTTTGGCTAACTTTCTCCAAACACTGTCATAATAAGCAGATATTATTGTTCTTTGGCCCTCTGGAAAGTCAATGACCAAAATGCCTCGAGCATCCCAACAAACTTGCTATGACCTTTGCTCTCGATTGGTCCACTTTTGCTTTGACTGGACCACTTCCACCTTTTGGTAGCCATGGCTTTGATTGTGCTTTGTCTTCAGGATTGTACTGGTAAAGCTGTGTTTCATCTCCTGTTACAATTCTCTGAGGAAGTGCTTCAGGATCTTGATCCACTTGTTTAAAATGTCCATTGAAAGCTCTGCTCTTGTCTGCAGCTGATCTGGGCACAACAGTTTTGGCTCCCATCGATCAGAAAGTTTGCTCAACTGTAATTTTTCAGTCAGAATTGTGTGAGCTGAACCAGTTGAGATGTCTATGGTGTTGGCTATTGTTTCTGCTATTAGCAGTCAGTTCTCTTCAATTAAGGCACAAACAAGATTAATTTTTTCCTAACAAATTGACGTGTAGGGTCTGCCGCTGCAGGCTTCATCTTCAATAATGTCTTGTCCCTTCTTAAAATGAGTTATCTATTTGTAAACTGCTGATTTCTTTGGGGTATTGTCCCCATAAATTTTTCATAAAGCAGCAATTATTTCACCATTCTTCCATCCAAGCCTCACCTTAAATTTGATGTTTGTTCTTGCTTCAATTTTAGCAGAATTCATGTTGCTCTGATAGGGGCTCTATTCAAACTGATGTCTCATACTTCTTAGTGCCTCAAACTAGATCCTGTTCAGACATGTTATAATTAGTTACTACAAGCTTACTTTAGTGCAAAAAATTTTGCACTCCATGCATAATTTTTTCATAATACACATTTCCACGAACTTTTTGAAAACCCCTCATCTTTTACAAGAAGACTGATAGTGCAAAGAAAAGAACTATTGACTTATACAAGATGACCACAGAAAACATCAAAGGCTACCTTTAAAGAAAGTTTCATTGATGATGAAGACACAGCCAAGACTAGCATTCCATGGTAGAAGAATTATTTGCATAAAATCAGTCAGTATGAATAAAATGCAAGATTATGTCTATGATACTGCTACTAACATGAGTGAAAAGTTAACAGAGTTGCAGCGAAGTGTAAGTAAGAAAAGCCAAGACCATTTCCCCATGTGCTTGTGTCGTGCTTCCCCTCCAAATTACTCATATGAGGTTTAGAAGGAAATGAAAGAACAGTAAGTTTCTCTCAATACTTTCAATTCTTTGTATTCTACTACTCATGTATCTGTGAAAATACCAGGAATAGAAATCATCTACAAATGTAGTTGAGAATGTAACACACTGAAATCTATGTAATTCTTTTTAAACCTGTACAATTGGTCATCATAGTTCATTAGCAGTAGCGAGGAATTTCCAGAGATTATTGAAAGACTCCCAAGCTTTTGCAATCGGCACTTTAATTACACAGGTAATAGTGAATGGAGCAGTTTGCTGGCACAGATTTCCAAACTTGACTTTCTGCTTGCTTACATTGGCTTGATCGCATGATAAGTAAGCGTGTGGTTGGGTAGTATACAATTGTCACTGTTGCCATTTTAAGATTTCGAAGACAGTTTACCATTGATGAGCATTAAATAAAATATACTCTATCATTTTGCATACAAACATCTGCCTTCGCTTTTAAGTTGAGCTTAAATTAGAAAATACTGAAAGAGGGGCCAATCTATGGCTCACTTGGGAGAGTGTGGTGCTGACAACACCAAGTCAAGGGTTTGGATCCCTATATAGGGATGGCTGGTTAGCTCACTAGGGAGAGTGTGGTGCTGACAACACCAAGTCAAGGGTTAAGATCCCCTTATTGGTCATCTTTTTAGAAAAAAAAAGGAAAGAAAACACTGCAAGTACAGGGTAACCAAATTTTTATGCCCTTCACTCTTTCACTCTAATACAATTGAATACCAAGTCTTGGTGCCTTTTTTCCCCCCCAGAGATGTGCTGAACTTCAACTCTTGGTGATTTTGATGAGGCAGAATCTTGCCAGTGTGAACTTTAGGCCAACAAAGCTGTAAAAACACCTGACATCTCTACATCCTAAGATATATCTGTGTAGATTCACGAAAAGAATCCTGTTTTGAAAAGACTAGAATTTTATCAGATGGATTCATCCCAAATCAAAAGCCTTATTTTGAAGCATCTTGCAAGATTGCTCATCCCATAACCAAGCCAAACACTCCAATGTGATTGGAGAATTCCTGGAGAAGCCACATGTCTTGAAATTGGTCTATTTGGGGCTTGAAGCTGAGGCAGAATATTTTAGTTGATGTCACTCACTCCAAAATATGTAATATGGCTTTTATACTTTGAAGCAAAGCTTGAAAAAATTGAAAAGTGATACCTTTCCCTTTGACATGGAAAAGATCAAAACTACAAATATTTCTCTGTGACTTTATAGGTTTTATGCATTATTTACATATTGACCAATGTCCTCAAAGAAAAAAATTTGTTTCCTGAGCTCATTTTGGAAAATATAGATACCAGTAACTTCTTCAAAATGGTGAAATCTTTGCCAAGCAAACTTTCATGGAAAGAAAACTCCTGGCCCAGGTCCTAGGAGGCACCCCTGTGAAGCTTGGCAGCCCCTCCAGTCATACCGCCTTCTAGAAGTAAGCAGCTCTGCATGTTGGCCAGCAGGCTTCAGTGCCAAAGACCCAATGTTATGGATAAACGTGTCCCTCAAAGTTTCATGTATTAGAATTTAATCCCCACTATAAATGTTAAGAGGGTGGGTAGTCCAATTATGATATTTGAGAGGTGGGGCCTTTAGAGGTGATTAGATTGAGAGGATTAATCTATTCATGAAGTAATGGGCATGGTTCTGATGGCTTTAAAATGAGAGCAACAGAGAAAATTAGCTCTCCCTTGCTCAGCCATTTTGCCATGTGATACTGTAGAGAGTCATCACCAAGAGCAAGAAGGCCCTCTCTAGATGTGTTCCCTGGGCTTTGGACTTCCCAGTCTCTGAAACTGTAAGTGTAGAGCTAGGGCTAGGGTCTGAAGCTCACAGACCCCTCAAGCCCATTCACAAACCCTTCACATGCAGGTCTATGAGCTGGGTAACCTGCAAAAAGGTCCTTGGAGCCTTGGTTGAAGAAGGAATAGTCTTTATTCAGTACACACACATCTAGGAGCTAGGCAGTACAAAGAGAAACTCCAAAACTCAACCACTACTGGCAAAGTCCAAAGAAAAACTGAGCAGCTGCCAGCAGAGTAAACACACTCTATTTTTAGAGGTGAACTCTCTGACAGCCAGCCTCATTCACAAACTGCAGAACACACAGTAGCAATAAGGAAAAGATACCATGTGCACTAACTCCACCCACACACAACTTGTTTACAAGAAATGTGCTGCTTGACCCCCACCCAGACCTGAGTCAAGGGAGCCTGACTAAATTATCCTATTTTCCCTACAGTAAGGAATACATTTATTTCTTTATAAATTACCCAGTTTCAGGTATTCTGCTATAAGCAACAGAAACTGGCTAATACACCCTGTCAACAGCCTTGTCTACTGCTGTGAACATCTTCAAACTCCTCCAAGCCAGGGCCTTGAGTCAGCAACTTTTCAAGAGGTTTTATCAAATAATAGTAGCAGAACATTATCAACCATAAGACAGGTCATGAAGTGCTTACAGAACATGAAGTAATAGCTTGTGGATGTACTTAAGAGAAAAAGAAAAGGAAAGCTGATTCTCTGAACAGTTCTACTGGGAGAAGTTTTCTTGGTTTATTAGGCAGATAGTTTTGGTCATACTGAATGAGGCAAATCTTTCAATTTGAAGTGCTGGAATCACCAATGTAATTCTGCTGAGGAAAAAAAAAAGCAAAACAAAACTACAGTCTCCTTTGGCCAAGTCTATATACTTGGAAGACTAAGCTGAGGGGACAAAACTTCAAACTTTCCATCACTGCGGGAAATTCCTCACAGGCTGGAACTGAGTGACAAAGAAGCTTTCTCAATTTCTCTGCAGTCAGAAAACTGTAGCAACCTGAAAACCCTCAGAATACAATTGAGTGTTACTTCGGCTCAGTTTTCAAGTAGAAAGTGAATCTGAAATCCTTTCCTTGTTGACAAAAACATCAGTAATGAGGCAGACCTTGCCAAAGATGACTTCATTGACTTAAAAACAAAGGAAATGAAGTAACATGAATTCAACTTGAAGAGTTGTAGAGAATCCCAGTGTTCTTGATCCAAGCCCATCCTTAACTGGCCATTGGAGCACTGACTCCATTTGCTAACACAGACCTTAGTGAGTCACTGTTCCAACACACATTGCCATCTAAGCAAATGTCAATCGTATGATAATGATAATGATAATGTTTGTCTTATTTTTTCAAAAATCCCACAACTTATTAAACCAAAAGGGCAGCATCTTTTTAACTTAAATTACTTTTGAACAGAATTAAAACTTACCTTTTGTTCTATTTTGTTCTATGTGTACAACTTTTATTTAGTTTAACTTTAATTAAAAATTAATTTTTAATTTATTTTTTAAATTCATTATAATTTTTTATTTATTTTATTTTTACAAGAAGTGGTCATTAGTTTCTGCTTAAAAAATGAAGTTAGAAAAGCATTATTTTTTTGTAATTCCCTAAGAGAAGGAAAAACATTACCAAGGCAATAAAATAAATTGTATTCAAAGATTTATAAATGTGTTTATGTACTTTTTTCTGGGAGGGAAGTCCATCGCTTTCATTAGACTCTCAGCATGGTCCATGACTCAAGAAATGTTTTGAACCATAGATATACTTGAAAGAAAGTGAGCCAAAAGGCCAGGTATTGATCAAGCTTTATTAAAGAAAAGGAATCTGCTGGACTGCACTCAAAATGGAGAGCAACAGCCAGGGCAGCTCTCAAAGTGGAGAGCAGCACCAGGCTTTGGGCTGGGAGAGCTTATATAGGCTGTAGGGTGCCAGGGCTGGCTGATGCAATCGAGGAGGAGCATTATGCTAGTACAGAAGCTCCACCTGGCTGATGCAACTGAGGTGGAAAATTGCACCTATGCCTATGTGGAAGCCAAAAGGGTTTCTATTTTGCAGAAGTCACAAGGCTTCTCCTAAGGAAAAGGGGGCAGGGGCTCATGGCCATTTTGTGCTTGGCCTTGCCTAAAATGGCACTGGTTATGTTCAAAACATATCAATACTTAGAAATTACATTCTACTTTTCAGAATCTAAGTAAGAATCAAGATTGATTTTTTGAAATCTTTGAGTGGGAACACATATGCACCATAGATATCTACTTCCTCCAATTCCAAACCTCACTCCATTTATTTTATCTTTTTTTATTTAGCATTAAGGATAACTTTTAAATGAAAGCAAAAGACAAACAAGATATGCAGCTCTATTCATTTTCTGATGTATTTTTAATGAAGAATGATGGACAGAGACTTTCAAAAAAGTATTTATAAGGCTTATTCATTATACTGACAACCACCAAATGCTTCCCACTTAGATACTGTTGAAGCAAGCTTAATAAAAAATTACTTTGATTGATCTGTTGAAAATAGTTTTGCTATGCAAATCAGTCTGTCATACATGAAGGCACCAATACCCACATACCATCAATAGGACATGTGCTTTGAGGTATTAATTAATTAATTAATTAATTAATTAATTAAGGCAACTGGCTGGTAAAAACCCTTGACCTTGGTGTTATTTGAGGTATTATTTTAATAGCAGGAGAGACAGACTATTTAGTGCTGATCTAGTAACAGCTACGGTCCATGATCTGCACAGGCAGGATTTAGCCATGGCTTAAAACAGGAAAACCAACTGCCCACAATGAGGATCTCATTCATGACCATAGCTTCATTAGCACAGACCTGTCTGACTGAGAGAATGAATTAGAAACTACTATTTGTGACAATGATAAGATTTAAATTTTCTTAATTCTCCAATTTCCTTGGCTGTCTATCACCAGCAGCCCATCCCAGACAGTACTTTTTACAATATTGCATTTCACTCCCAACAAGGCAGATTTTAAGCCTCCTTCTGTCTTGTGGTTCTGCCACTGCTGTGGTCTGGGAGATTCCTACTGCACCATTTATATCCGGTGGCAGGTGATAACTACACCAGAGGTTATAGGGCCCAGGCTTAAAGTTGCATACTACTTTATTGGACAGCAATACATGCTATTGGGCAGAACACAGTCACCAGGCCCCACCTGGATGGAAAAAGGGACAAGAAAATATGGCCTACCAGTGTGCCAAGAAAGAGAGCACACAGGTACTGGGGAACGGCTTGCTGGTCTCTGCCCATGTCCGTGTTTCTGGGAACCGAACGTCAGTTTCATTTGTTCTTCTGAACATAAAATACTGTTCCTTGCCCTCACGAAGATGAACAATCCAGTGTTCCAGCCAGTTACTACATTAAGCTCAAAAGGCAGGATCTCCAGGTGGTGTGTTGATGGGCGTCCTTGCTATCAGGTCTGGATGCAGCTCCTGTGTGCAAAGCCAGCACTTGCATCCCCTGGGAACGAGCGCCTCCTTCAGCTGTGCACTCAGGCATCTTGCCTGCCTCGTTCTGGTCCCAGCCCCACCTTCTGCACATACTAATATAAAATGATGGGACACAGAATTGCTGCATTAATCACTCATGTTTGGAAGAGAAAATAGAAAATGCACAGGAGTCACTGGTCAATAGAAATCTTGAAATATCAATTAAGCCCTAATTCTGCCCTTTAAGAGGAACTTTCAGTTGTTTTCTGTGGCCCTGGATCCACCCTCTGGCATGGTCTTCATTGTATGTCATCTTCCTTGGCCACAATTGAAGTGTATATTTGGGAGGATGCTGTCCTTGGGAGCAAGATTAGGGGCTCAAGTATTGAACAGTCAAGCTCTTTTAGTCTGGGTTCCTGGATTCAAAAACTTTGTAGGCTTCTCATCTCTTTACTTCTAGTCTGTTCATGTGCCAGTAACTACACCCAAAGTTTCTTTGTAGACATAGTTTTCAAACCTGCCTTATTTTTTTTTGTTCCCCTTAGCTCCCTTCCTCCCCGAAGCCTTTTTGAACTTAGTGGTGGCTACCTTCAAACTATCAGACCTGGGTCGAAAGGTCATGCCCTTAATCCGATCTTCAGTGCAAGGCTGAACCACTTTGTTCAACTGAGAAATTTTCTTGGGACTTTGTTGCTCAAAGCCTTGTTCTCAAATCTTCCAATTCGGAGTCTAGAAAAAGCTGGTATTTTCAACTCAGCATGACCCTATTTCTCTATTCCTTTCACTTCTGGTTGCAAATTGGCCAATTTTTTCTTACGCTCTCCTCTTTCTAGCAATAGCCTGTCCAATGCAGCCAATAACAACCAACACACACTACTAATGTGCTGTTTTCTAATTTCTTCCCACAGGGCTGCAAGTTCAATAGGCACAGGTGACAATTTGCCAGATTTCTGCCACTGTATTACATGGATCTCCAGCTATCCACCCTGCCATATCTGTTTCCTTGCTGCCTTGCCTGATGCCACAAGTTTTAGTGTTAATTTTTAGACAGCACATTCATTACTAATTTCTGTATTAGTTGGGATGAGACATTCAGGCTACTGTTACAAACAACCTCAAAACTTCAATGCTTTGACCCAACAAAATATTACTTGCTGACATCATAGTCTGATGTGGGTCAGTAGAGGGCTTTGTACCATGAGTCATTTAGGAACTGGTCTCTCCCTATCTAAGCCTCCAACATCTTCCAGGGCTTTAGACTCCATCTCTGAATCCTCTGCATTTGGGGACATAGGAGAGAGAATGTGAAGTATTTTATAAGAAATTTTAAAGATCATACCTGAATTTAGCATGTAGCACTTTTGTCTACACTCCACTGGCTGGAATTCATTCCTGTGGCCTGATGCAAGAGTAACAGACTAAGTTTTCCATAAATGTTTGTCAAATGAATATACGGTGCTTTACCCAGTGCTTGCTAAGGTGTGTGGCTCTCTGTCCTCCCATTAAAGGCCTGTGGAAACTGGATTTATTGGAGTTCCTTTTTATTTTTTATAGATTTCCATCTCCTCCCTTGTTGGCAGGCTGACAATCATCACTTCCTGTTGCTGTGCATGTTCCAGTCTACACAGCTGCTCTTCCTGCTTCTACAGTTTTAACATGCTTGGAAGCTGGAAGCCAGGAAATGTGTTTATCAGGATTGTACATAGTGCAGGACTGCATGGGCTGTGAGTCAGGCCCCAATGGACATGCCTGACTTCTTTAGGGAAAAAAGTGCGTGAATTCTTACAACATCTATTTTGTTTTCTCATAAGCATGTGGTAGATTTTTGTTTCTTAGTTTTGTTCCTGAGAGGCTGCAGATTGCTGAGCTCTGGAGAAGTGAGAGGTTGTAAATAGGTAAACTCTTGATTTTATAACAGAGCAGTCTTAGCAGATGATTTTTTATTTTGATGAATTTCAAAAACAGTTACTTAGTCCTTTGTCCCTGGGTGGCTACCCTAAAATTATGAATCAGTTAATGTCTGTTTTGAAGGTGGGTTAGCACATTATATGCTGACAACTGACCCAGACTTTAGAGTACATCTCCCCATATTTATGGAATTATGTCTCCATCTTTTAGGGGGAAATAAAGAGATGGATGGATTGGTCACTTGAATCTCTGCTAGTGTCAGGGAAACTGAAGCTTCCTACAGTTTTGATTTAGCTCCCTGGCAAACTGGATGTGATTTGTTTTAACATTTATATTTCCCCTGCCAAGGGCATGCTATTTGCTTGGACTTGTGATCTCTTTGCCGTGATATTTATTCTGTATTTATTCCACAGACTCCCTGGCAGAATCAATTATTCTAGGAAGCTGAACATTGAGCCTGCTGGTGATTCTGATCTCACTTATTTGGAGCTGCTAGTTGGAAAAATTATCAACATACTTATGAATGATAGCATGTATAAGTAAATCAAGGGTTGGGGGGGTCACCCATTGACAGCTTTATAAATTATTATTATTATTAGTCCCTGTGACAGAATTGTTATTTGCCCCCAATATTCATTCTCCTTTTCTTTCTCAGTAATAGAACAAATGGTTACGTGGGCACACGACCACTCAGACTAAGCACTACCTTTCCCAGGCTCTCTTGCAGCTGTAACCCTGGCACTTAGGCCAGTGGGAAGGGGCGTTCACAATTTCTAGGAAGTGTCACTATACACAATGTGAAAGGCATATGTTGAGGATAGAAGAGCAAGAAATTGGAAGGAGTCTGGGTCCCTACTAAATCCAGAGCTGTCATACCAGTTTTGGACTGCCCTTCTAGACTTTTATGTAAGAGAGAAATAAATTACTATCTTGTCTAAGTCACTGTCACTAGGATCTTTCTGTCACTTGTGGCTGAGTCTAATCCTAATTGATAATGTCTCCCATCTTTAGAGTAAATATTCTGGATCAGGCAGAAAGTGATGTTTCTTCTTTCTTTCTAACACAGAGTCTGAATGCACAAGTGATTGAAATGGGAAGGTTAGACCCAAGGCCTTTTGATGTAACTGATGACCTATTACTAGTTAAGATCTATTTAAAACTCTGTCTTTCAAGGTGAAATTTCTTCTCTCATCACTTAGCAATGAATTGTTAATAACCAAAAACCAGTTCTACCCACAGGGTGTTCTGGCAAACCTGGTGGACACTCTCCAAACACCTACATTGACAAAGATTGAGGATAAACATGTGATTAAAATATCATCAAATTTGAAGTTTATTATAAATTTCTCATCACCTAAAAAAAGTAAGAACTATAAATCCCAGTGGGAGGATGTGAGTCTTGCTGTCAGAGACAATGATGAGTATAGATTCTGGGGGACAGTTAGTGAAGACATAAAACTTAGGGACTGAAGTCCTGGAGGCAAAGCTCCTGCTTGAGTAGAGAGTGACACACTGATTTACGAAACAATGTCAACTGCTCAGATTTTTCTCTGATTGGAACCTGGTGATTGTTCATCACTTTAAATAGTTGATTGAAAGTTGAATAAATGGCTGGAGGAGATACTCAGCCCCCAAAGTTACACACAGAACAGTTGACTCAAATGCTTAGCAACCTAGACATCTTCATGAATTCCATGGGTATGGTTCTCTCTGATTTGGCCCAGAGTATGGGTTTTGTTCATTTACCATGGCCATCCAGTGACTTCTGCTTCTGGGAAGATGGAGTAAACATATTTTCCCCTAGTTTTCCACTAAGTACAACTAAAATCCCTGAACATCATACAAAAACAAAAAGAATAAACTCTGAGAGGTAGAGAGAAGGGAGACCAGCTAGGGACACTGAGACCCAAGGAACAGCATGGGGGTAAGTTCCCCAGGTTTTCTTTTTGCCTCATATATCTTGAATTTGGAATTGATCAAGCCAGCAACCTAGAAGTGCCAACAAGCAAAGAGAAAAAGAAAAAAATTCCCAACAACGGGGCCGGCCCGGTGGCGCACTGGATAGTGCGCCGCTTGGGAAGCGTGGTGGCGCTCCCGCCCGAGGGTTCGGATCCCATGTACAGACCGGTTCCCGCTCACTGGCTGAGCGAGGCGCGGGAGCAACACCGAGGGTGGCGATCCCGTTGCCGGTCCCCGGTCCGGTACAGGGGCAACACTGAGGGTTGCGATCCGTTGCCGGACATGGAAAAAGACAAAAAAGAAAAAAGAAAAAAATTCCCAACAAAAGCCTGCTCTTGCCAGCCAAAGGACCTGAAAAGGGGCGGCCTAACAAGAACAGAAAACTTTTAGTTCAAAACTGCTCTACTGTAGCCAAACACCACAGAAAAAACTGTGGCTCCCATCCCACCAATGCTAGCAAAGGCTGAGTAGGGAGCCAAGATGTTCATCCTCATGGGGCTGTAATATAAATTGTGAATCTAAAATGTATATGTAAAACTTACTGCCAGGGTGGTGTGAGAGGTGGCAGGATAGGGGGCCAAAAATTTCATACCTAATAAAAGGTAGTGAGCTCCCCGCTCCCTCCATGGAATCAATGGAGACCACATGAGGATCTTGGGCTCCCACCCCCAACAGTAGTGAGGCACCTCTTTCTTTCCCACTGGAATGGTGTCAGAGGAAGACTGGTGGAGATTCAGAAGCCCCGTGGTGTCAGTGGGGGCCACATGGGGCATGGTAATGAGGCATTCCTACCTCTGCCAGCCAGAGAGGTATCAGTGCAGGCCTAGTGAAAAGCTGGAACTCTCACCCCCACCCAACAGTAATGATGAGCATCCCATCAGATGTCAACAGAGCCAAGTGGGAAATCTGGATTTCTACTTCCATTTAGCAGTAATGAGGCAGTACCCTCCCTCTTTCCCCTGCCAGAAAGGGATAATGCCAGAGAAATCCACCTAAAATAAGTTTAAATAAGATTCAAAGTCTCATGACAAAGTCTCAAAATTCCAGACTTAAATAGAAAATCACTCATTATACCAAAAATCATGATCTCAAACTGAATGGAAAAAGATAATCAATAGATACCAACAGCAAGATGACAGGTATGTTAGAATGACCTCACAAAGATGTTCAAGGAGCCATCATAAAAATTCTTCAATGAGCAATCAAGAACAAGCTCGAAACAAGCAAACAAACAAATAGACTCAGCAAAGAAACAGAAAGATTCAGGAAGGAGGTGGAAGATATAAAGCAGAAACAAATGAAGCATTTAAAATTGAAAACTATAATAACAGAAATTAAAAACTCAGTGGATGGGCTTAATAACAGAATGGAGGGGATAGAGGAACAACAACAACAACAAAAAGAACAGAGCCTCAGTGACCCATGGACTATAATAAAAGATCTCATATTTGTATTACCAAATTCCTGGAAGGAGGGGAGAAAGCGGGCAATGCTGAAAAGTACCAGAAATAATAATAATGGCTAAAACTTCCCAAATTTGGCAGAAGACATAAACCTACAGATTCAAGAAGTTGAGTAAACCCCAAACAGAATAAACCCCCTGAAATTCATGTCAAGCACACATCATAATCAAACTTCTAAAAACTAAAGGCAAAAAACAATCTTGAAAGCAATCAGAGAGGAACACCACCTTACCTACAGTGGAAAAATTCCATCTTAATGACATGGATTTCTCATCAGACACCATGGAGGCCAGAAGAAAGCAGCACAACATTTTTCAAGTACTAAAAAATTGCCACCCAGAATTTCATATTCAGTGAAAATATCCTTTAGGAATGAAGGGGAAATCAAGGCATCCTCAGATGCAGAAAAACTAGGAGAATCTGTCACCAGCTGACATATTTTAAAAGAATGGGAAGTTCTTGAAAAAGAAAGGAAATAATAAAAGAAGGAATCTTGGAACATCAGGGAGGAAGGAAGCATATGATAAGCAAAAATATGGGCAAATATAATAAACTATTTTTTCTAAATTGTGTTTGATAGTTGAAGCAGAAATTATAACACTGTTCAATGTGATTCTAAATGTATGTATATGAAATATTTGAGACAATTATATTTTAAATAAGGAAGGTAAAGGGACATAAAAGGAGGTAAGTTTTCTATCTGTCACTAAAACTGGTAAAATAAAAACTCTGAGAAGTTATGTATATATAATGTAGAGTAACCACTGAAAAAGGTTTGCAAAGTGATACACTAAAAAGCACTGTAGATAAATCAAAGTGGAATTCTAAAAAATGTTTAAGTAACCCACAGGAAGGTAGAAAAAAGAAAACAGAAATACTTATGATCAACATCAGCACTTTAAAAAGAAAAAAAAAAGAGAACAAATAGAAAGAACAAACAGGAAACAAAAAATAAAATAGCAGACTTAAGTCCTAACAAATATAAATGGTCTAAATACACCAATCAAAAGAAACAGATTGGCAGAATAGATTTCAAAACATGACCCAACTATACGTTGTCTAAAAGAAACTCTTGAAATAAAATGATACAGGCAGAAGGATGGAAAAAGATGTATCCTAAAGATTAACCAAAAGAAAGCAGAAGTGGCTATATTAATATTAGATAAAGTACACTTTAGAGCAAAGAAAATTATCAGAGACAGAGAAGGCACTACATAATGATAAAAAGTTTCATCCGCCAAGAATATACAGCAATCCTAAATGTGTATGCACCAAAAAACTGCATAATAAGCTGCAAAATATATGAGGCAAAACTAACAAAACTGAAAGGAGAAATAGATCTACAATTAGAGTTGGAGATTTCAACACCTCTCTCTCAATAATTGCTAGAACTGAACAGAAAATCAAAAGAATGTAGAAGTGCTTAATAAAGTTATCAACCAAGAGGATCTAATTAAACTTTATAGACCACCTGACAACAGCAGAATACACATTCTTTTCAAGTACCCATGGGACATCATACCAAGATAGATAACATTCTGGGCCATAAACAAACCTCAGAAAATTGCAAATAATTGAAAACATAGAGTGCATTTTCTAACCAGTGAGGTCAAATTAGAAATCAATGGGAGAAAGATAACAGGTAAGACTCCAAATACTTGAAAAGTAAACAACACACTTCTAAATAATCTATGGGTCAAAGAGGAAGTCTCCAGGAGAATTTAAAAATACATTGAACTGAATGAAAATAAAATGGTAGCCTATAAAAATCTGTGGGGGCTGGCCAGTTAGCTCAGTTGATTAGAGCACAGCCTTATAACACCAAGGTCACAGGTTTGGATCCAGCCAGCAAAAAAAAAAAAAAAAAAAAAAAATATGTGGGACACATATAGAGCAGTGCTTAGAGGGAAAATCCAGAACACTTAATGTATCCATTAGAAAAGAGGAAAGTCTCAAATCAAGCTCCCTCCTAACAAACCTAGACAAGGAAGAGCAAAATAAACTCAAAGCAAGCCAAAGGAAGGAAATATAAATATCAGAGCAGAAATCAATGAAATTGAAAACAAAAAAATGATGGAGAAAAAAATGAAACAAAGAACTGTTTCTTTGAAAAGATCAATAAAATGGACAAACCTCTAGCAAGACTGACAAAGAAAAACAGAGAGAAGACATAAATTACCAGTATTAGAAATGACACAGGGATATCACCACAGACACTGCAGACATCAAAAAGATAATAAAGGAATACTGCAAATAGCTCTACACATACAGAATTAAAAATTTAGGGGCCGGCCCGGTGGCGCACTGGATAGTGCGCCGCTTGCGAAGAGCGGCGGGGCTCCCGCCCGAGGGTTCGGATCCCACATACAGACCTGTTCCCGCTCACTGGCTGAGCGAGGTGCGGGAGCAACACCGAAGGTTGCAATCCCATTGCCGGTCCCCGGTCTGGTACGGGGGCAACACTGAGGGTTGCGATCCGTTGCCGGACACGGAAAAAGACAAAAAGACAAAAAAAAAAAATTTAGATGAAACTGACCAATTTTTTTGAAAAATAAAAATCATCACACCTCACTGAGTATGAAATAGATAATTCGAGTAGCTTTATAACTATTAGGGAAATTTAATTTTTCACTTAAAAATCCCCAAAAAGAAATCTCCAAGCCCAGATAGAGTTTCACTGGAGAATTCTACCAAACACTGAAAGAAAAAAATAACATCAATTCTACATGATCTTCTCTAGAAAACAGAACACTTCCCAATTCATTTTATAAAGCTAGTATTACCCTGATATCTGTATGGGATTTGGAGGATTTAGGGGCTGATCAAGGAAGAAGGTATGACCATCAGAGGCAGTAACTCACAGCATGAGTCTGTGCAGAGGCTTATGGTGAGAGGGCCACCATCCGGAGGAGGAAAAGGTAGGGGAGCTCCCACGGGGGAGGGGGATGTAGATGGGGTTCTCAGTCTAGTGATGTTGTTCAGCAGCGCAATGGGAAGTCTTGGATCAGAGAACTCTAAAGGGCTTCAGTGGCTTACGGTCTTACAGCCATAGCCTCTATCTTGTCAATGACCAGCAGATGCTCAATGAGATTTCACAGTATATGCAAAGCAGGCAGGCCCTAAATGATCAAACATTTGCTTGGTTGGGCTATTCTTTGAATAATGGGATGTGTAAAAATTTGAGTTTAGTGCCAGCAGGTTTTTGAGCTAACAGCCTGCAGAGAAGAAATAAACAAACTAGGAGCCAATACACAGAGGCCATCTTTAGCTCATTTATATAACTTTACCAAAACCAGACAAAGACAAAACAAAACAAAAAAAAAGAGAGAGAGGGAGAGAGAGAAGACTACATGAATATGGACACAAAAGTCCTTAGCAGAGACAAAATATTACAGCAAAATATTAGCGGAGATAATTCAGCTATATATAAAAAGAATTATACCCCATGATCAAGAGGGATTATACCAGGAATGCAAGCCTGGTTCAATATTCAAAAATCAATTAATGTAAATCCATCATACTAACGGCCTAAAGAAGAAAAAGTACATGATAATATCAATTCATGCAGAAAAATCATTTGATAAGGCTCAACGCCCTCTTGGTAAAAGCTGTAATAAACAATAAACTGGTAGAGAACATCAACTAAATGTCTACAATGAACATTATATTTACTGGTGAAAGATTGAATGCTTTCCCTTTAAGACAGGGATCAAGGCAAGGATGTCTGTACTCACCACTCTTATTCTACATAATATTGGAAGTTCTAATCAGTGCATTAAGTCAAGAAAAGGAAATAAAAGGCATACAGATTGAAAAGAAAGAAATAAAACTGTCCCTATTTGTAGATGACACTTGTTTATGTAGTAAATACTGAGGAATGTACCAAGAAAACCCAAAAAACCTCCTAGAAATTATAAGTGAGTTCATTGAGGTTGCAAGATGCAAGACAGCATGTAAAAATCAATTGTATTTCTATATACCAGCAATGAACACCAAAATTAAAAAGTACAAAATACCATTTTTAATTCCTCAAAAAAAGAAAAAATTTGGTGTAAATCTAACAAAACACGTATATGACTTAAATGCTGAAAGCTGCAAAATGCTGATGAAAGAAATCTAAGAAGATCTAAATAAATGGAGTGGACTGCCCAGTTAGCTCCATTGGTTAGAACACGGTCTTGATAACACCAAAATCCAGGTTTCAATCCCTGTTACTGGCCAGCCACCAAAAATAAAAAATGATCAAATAAACAAATAAATAAATGGAGAAACACACTGTATTCATGGATTGAAAGATATAACTTAGTAAAGAAGTAATTCTCCCCAAATTGATGTACAAGCTTAATGTAATTTCTCTCAAAATTCCAGAAAGAAATCTAGTAGAAATTACTAGATTATTAAAAAATGTATATGGAAAAGCAGAGGAACAAGCAATTCAGAGAAAGAAAAATAAAGTGGGTGGAATCAGTCTACTTGATTTCAAGACTTTTTATCGACAGTAATCAAGTAAGCAACAGTAACGAAGACTGCATGGCACTGGTGGAAGAATCAACTTAGATCAATGGGACAGACTGAGGAACCTACAAATACAACCACTGAAATATGTCCAGCTGGTTTTGACAAAGGTGCAACAGGAATTCAATGAAAAAAAGGATTTTTAACAAATGATTCTGGAGTAATCAGACATAATAGACCAAAAAAAATGAGCCTTACCTAAGTATCACACCTTATACAAAAAATTAACTCAAAATGTATCTCATGCTTAAATGTGAAATGTAAAACTGTAAAACTCTTAGGAAAAAAAAAAAAACACAGAAGAAAACCTTCAGAATCTAAAACTAGATAAGAATACTTAGACTTGACCCAAAAGTACAATCCACAAGAGGAAATATTAATAAATTGGACTTTATAAAAATTAAACATTTTGCTCTGTGAAACATACATTAAGAGGATGAAAAGACAAGCTACAGACTGGGGGAGAATATTTGCAAATCAAATATCTGACAAAGGACTGGTATCTAGAATATATAAAGAACTCTCAAAACAGTAAAGAAAGCCAGACAATCTGCCGGGTGCAGTGGTGCGTGCCTGTATCCCAGCTGCTAGAGAGGCTGAGGCTGGCGGAACGCTCGAGCTCAGGAATTCTGGGCTGTAGTGCATGCACTATGCTGATTGGGTGCTGCCCTAAGTTAGACATCAATAGGGTGACTTCCCTGTGGTGGGAGACCACCAGGTTGCCTATGGAGGGGTGAACTGGCCCAGGTTGGAAACAGACCAGATTAAAACTCCCTAGGTGATCAGTAGTGGAATCATGCCTATAAATAGCCACTGCAACGCACCCTGGGCAACACAGTGAGACCATATCTCTTGAAAGAAAGAGAGAGAGAGAGAGGGAGGGAGGGAGGAAGGAAGGAAGGAAGGAAGAAAGAAAACCAAACAATCCAATCAATCCAATTAGGAAGGATGAACAAATAGCAAATAATGACATGAAAAGATGTTCGACATCATTATACACTAGGGAAATACAAATTAAAAATCACGATGAGATGTCACTACACCTATAAAAATGACTAATAGAAAATAGTGACCATACAAATGCTGGCAAGGATGTAGAGGAATTGTCACTTTTACACTGCTGGTGAGAGTGCAAAATTGCACGACCACTCTGGAAAACAGTTTGGTAGTTTCTTGAAAAACTAAACATGCAACTACCATATGACCCAGGAATTGCATTCCTGAGCATTTACTCCAGAGAAATAAGAACTTAAGTTCACATACACAAAAAACTATACGTGAATATTTACTTTGTTCATAATAGCCAAAAATGGGAAACAACCCAGATGTCCTTCAATGCGTGAGTGGTTAAACAAACTGTGGCCAGAAAGAGGTATGAATGCCCTATGGAATACTACTCAGCAATAAAAAAAAGAGCCAACTATTGATAAAGGCAACTAGGATGAATCTCCACAGGATGATGCTTAGTGAAAAAAGCCAGCACCCAAAGGCCACATATGGTAGGATTCCATTTACATAACATTCTTGAAATTATAAAATTATAAAAAATGGAGCTAGATTAGTGGTTGCAAGGATTAAGGAATGATGGGAGGGAAGGGAGGTGGCTATGAAAGGGATTCATAATAATCCCTGTGGTGATGGAAATGTTCTGTATCTTGACTGTATCAACGTCGATGTTCTGGTTGTGATCTTGTACCATAGTCTTGCAACATGTTACCACTCTGGGAAACTGGGTAAAGAGTACACAAGATCTCTCTATATTATTTCTTATAATTATATATGAATCTACAATTACCTCAGAACAAAAACATAATTTAAAAAATAGAAAACTCTTCTTTGCCTGGTTACAGATCTATTAATTTCTTAAATATTCTATGAAAAAGGCAGAGTTATATAAAAATAAATAGAATCTGGGGTTTTCAGGCCAGTATTTCATATAAGGAGACAGAGGTCTTAGGTGTAACCACTGTTCGATTCTTTGCTACCTTGAACAGACATCTATTCATATCAACATAAAATGGTGCTCCTGTAGACTTTTCTTTGGGTCATGAATTCATCAACCTGAGTTGGATCAAGGCTAAGTTGTATGACTCCTGACTAGTTATACTCATAAGAACCTACACCGTAAGAGCTGGCCCGTGGCTCACTTGGAGAGTGTGGTGCTGACAACACCAAGTCAAGGGGTAAGATCCCCTTACTGGTCATCTTTTAAAAAAACAAAACAAAACAATACAAAACAAATCTACCCCATAAACCACCTTGAGAGTTAAAATAGGAATGGTCTCTTGAGAGATCAGTCAATAATCTCCAGTGGGATAAAACAGGTATTTGTTTTGGCCTCTCCTCCTTTAGCTTAGACTTAGATCATAATAATATTTTTACTACTTCTGGATCAGCTGGTTGTATAACTTCCTGTTGTGGAAGAATGAAAAGACAAGCATTCTCTCATATGCAGACTACATATGAGGATTTGTTATCATGATATGAGTGACCTTAACAGGCATTTAGTACTGATGGGTAATTACTGCCAAAAAAACCCCCAGCTTCAGGTCAATTATTCAAAAGCCAAATTTACTGTTTTGAGCAGATATCCCACAACTTTTTATTAGTTTGTCTCAAATAACCCTGTAAGTCAGTAAGCTCACTTACTGTCCGTGGCTTAGGTAGACACAAAAGGTGTGCTTCTCCAGGGAAGACAATCAGACTGGTTCTCTGGAGTCCTCAGGTGGCATCTGTTACCTTCAACAATTTTCCATAGTCCCCTGGGTGGTCTTTGGTCTTATGGGCTTAGAAACCTAGTTTTGTCAATTACACTCACATTAACCAGGCATATGAGATTAGGTATAAAAGCAAAACACCAGTGCATTAATTTACTGAGACATGTTGCCTACGTGCTTTCATCAATGCTTTGAGACTACAAAGAAGGTTTTCTTTAAGAATCAGGAACTGAGCATGCCCACTGAGACTTAAGCTACAAAATCAAACCATAATGGATGTCATAGACTGGAATACCTGAGTGGGCATGGGCAGCCCATTTTCTTCCTGTAGTCAAGTTTTTTGGGAAGCTAAATCATAAACTGAATAACAGTTAAATTCATTTACAATGTCAGACAATTGTTTTGAAGACAGGAATACATGACGTCCATATTCTCTGTACAATATTTCTCTGTAGGGACACTGACATGCGAAGCCTGAGTAATTAGGAGATTGCTTATAAACGTGGAATGAGACCAAGAAGAGTCAGATTAATCGAATTTTTAATGGTATCAGGCACACACAGCATGATACATACAGCACATATTAGGTAAGTTCTTTTCTACAGAATTTGAACATTTATAGTCACTTGGAGACAACCTCCTGCTTCTGCCCTCCACATTGAGAATGGCCTTTCCAGGCAAAAAGTAGTCAAGATTCAAAACATGTTGGCTGAGATTTCTGCTCCCCCTACGCAGAGCTGGGCTGGGCACTGCCCATTTGCCCTTCGTGCTTTTTTTAAGAAGCCAAGCCCTGTCTGGGTGTCATTCTCTTTCTTTAAGGTGATTTTGAATATTTCTATTTCAACCTATTATGTTTTGATTTTGTAGTTTAGCTCTCAGAGGACCATCTTATTCCAAACTCTTGTGATACTGCTCAGTAGCCTGCAAATATTGACAAGGAAATATTTTGTAACTTGTTTATCTTGGAAGCCAACCCAAGAAGCCATGTGGCTGAAATCAATAAAGACTTTTCTTCTATTGACCCAGGTGGTCATTGGTATAACTGCTCTAAAACTTTCAATGTCAAAATGATTTCTGTATTGTTATGGGGGTAGAGGCTTTGGGCTTTTTTCTATGGTTTATATCAGACTAGGCTCCCAATCATTTTGTAAGTAATCACTCCTATTCTCAGTAGGTGTAAAGAAGCAAAATAAATGACATTGAGCCTGCACATGCAGGTAGGTCACTAAGCTTGATGTTACTTCAAAATATTTATATTTAGTCTTTATTTTATAAGAACTGATATATGTATATGAAAATAGTTTTTTATTTCCCCTTTTGAAGAATTTCTATTTGTCTGTTCTCTACAAGTGGTTCTGGATGTCTTACTTTTGTCATGGAGTGGCACTGCATGGCAAAGCATTCATCTGCCAGAAAGAGGTATGAATGCCCTTCGTGTGGCTGGGTTTATAAACATTATCTATTTATGCGGCTGACAGTACTTCCTCTCTTCAGCCTTGACATTGCTAGTGAAAAGTGCTTACGTTTACTATGGAATTTTAAGCACTGAATTTCTCTAAGTGGAATGGTAATGGATCTTTGTTTGCCACACATCCTTAATAGGCAGGCAGCCCTGTTCAGGGGCTTATCATTGGTGAGGACAGGACACACACTGGTTCCTTCACCTGGCTCTCCTGGTTCAAATCAGCTTGAACGATGACTTAACTTTTGCTGCTACATCCTTTATGAGTCATCATCAGATAAAAGAACCTGGACCAGGAATTCAAGTCCAGGTGTTCTCATCACCAGAAAGCAGGAGCCAGAGGCATCTGAGCCAGGAACTGAATGAGGGAGAGCCTCAGAGCAAGTATTTTTTTTTCTTTTTTTTTTTTGACTCGTAAGGGGATCGCAACCCTCGGCACGGTGTTGTCTCTACCATGCTCAGCCAGTGAGCGAACCGGCCATCCCTGTATGGGATCCCAACCTGCGGCCTCAGCGCTATCAGCACCGCACTCACCCGAGTGAGCCACGGGACCGGCCCAGAGCAAGTATTTTTTGAACAAGGTTGGGCTCCAGGGACACAACCATGTTGAGAGCGTGGGGCCTTAACTATACACATCTATGACATACATGTGCCAAGCAGAGAGACCCCCACTGCTCACAAAAGCTCAAGGGTTTAGGCTGGCTGGTTAGCTCAGCTGGTTAGAGCACAGTGTTATAACACTAAGGTCAAGGGTTTGGATCCCCACATCAGTCAGCCCAAAAAAAAAAAAAAAAAAACCCTCAAAGGTTTAATATACACAACACCTTTCCCACTCTCCCCCCACTACCCCACTCCCATGCCATCTCTCCCAGATTTTTATGTAATGGTTTATGTTGACGAAACAGACATAAACCATTATTGTGGGTGGCCTATATCATAAAGGCACTTCATGTAGAACTTCTTGTCTCATTATGACCTTTATACATTTCTTTGAATTTCATCAGTCTAAAAATCACATTTTTCCTGGAAAATTATCTCCTGGAAAGTTACCTCACTGAAGCATTTTTATCCCCTGACATTTAGTTGTAATAGCCAATTGATTGTCAGTTGTACTAATATATTAGACCACTTAGCTCTCAGTGGAAATGCGTCAATGCAGTTCTGTTGTCTTTCTTTTCAACTATCATTAATCTATCTTATGGTCTTGCAAAAATAATTTGGCTTATTTGTTTTAGATAATTCCTGTCCTGCCTATGTCATTACATGATGTGGAGTTAAAATAATAAAAGTAACACCAGGCTGGCTGGTTAGCTCAGTTGGTTAGAACATGGTGTTATAACACCAAGGTCAGTGTTTGGATCCCTGTACTGGCCAACAGCCAAGAACAAATACATAAATAAAATAAAATAATACCAACCACCACCACCACAATAATAATAATAGTGATGATTAATTTTATGTGTCAACTTGACTGGGCTAAGGGATGCCCAGACAGCTAATAAAACATGATTTCTGGATATGTCTATGAGGGTGTTTCTGGAAAAGACTAGCATTTGAATTGGTAGACTGAGTAAAGAAGATCCACCTTCATCAATGTGGGAGGGAATCATCTGGTCTGTTTAGAGCCTGAATAGAACAAAAAGGCAGAGGAAAGGTGAATATGGTCACTGTTTGAGTTGGGACTTCAGTGTTCCTGGTTCTTGGGCCTTTGGACCCAGCCCAGACATTGGGCTCTGGGTTCTCAAGCCTTCACATTGGCTTTCCTAGATCTCCAGCTTGCAGACAGCAGACGGTGGGACTTCTTGGCTTCCATAACCATGTAAACCAATTCCTGTAATCTCAGTCACTTTTTCTCTTCTCTCTCTCTCTCTACACACACACCACACACACACACCACACACACACACACCACACACACACACCACACACACACACACCACACACACACCACACACACACACACACACACACACACACGCCTCTATTGGTTCTATTTCTCTGAAAAACCCTGACTAACACAAACAGCATTGAGCATTTCAATGTTTTGAACACTGTCCTAAGTACTTTACATATAGTAATACATTTAATCCTCCCAGTCTCATGAAGTAGAAACTAATATAGTCTCCATTTTATAATGGAGGATACTGAGGCACTAAGAGGTTAGCTAATTTGACTAAGGTTATACACATATCAAAAAAGATGTGTATATAATTGTTTTATTTTTTAAATTTTTTGGCAGCTGGACAGTACAGGGATCTGAACCCTTGAACTTGGTGTTATAATACCACACTCTAACCAACTGAGCTAACCAGCCAGCCTGCTAATTGTTCTTTAGAAAAATAGTTTTTCTGTTTTTAGGTTATAAAAATGATGCATGCTTGTAGTTAAAAAAAAAAAACAAATTTTGTAATACTGAGAATTAAAATGAAAAAGTAAAAAAATTGCACCGAATTCTACTGCCCAGAGATAACCACTGATAAAATTTAAGTGAACTTTCTCCAAATATCTCTTTATGTATTTAGGGACATATTGATTTGTGGTTATCATAACATAAATGAAATCAAGCACATAATGCTTTTCTGTAATCTACTTTTTCCTCTCCATCATATGACCCAAACATCAGCAGCACTTTGTACACTATGACATGCTACATAAATCTCTCTGGTTATTAGAACGATTGGGGCTGAGGGGAACCTCCCAGCCCCATTAGAAGGGTGGACTCGAGATCAGAGTGTTTCCAGTCCCTGAAGGACTCTTGCCTTACTTTATAGCAGGTCTTATTTTAGCCTGATTTTTAATGGAGCCAACCTTGAGAATGCCACAAAAATCCTTCCTAGAAGGCAAGACATGAAAGACTGCTGACCTGAGAGCCTGACCCACAGTTCTCTGGAGCATTAGCGCTGGGCTCTGGGCTGATGACTGGTTGGTAGTGTATGAGAGTCTTTACCATGAAGGAATGTTGAATTTTGTCAAATGCTTTTTCTGCATCTTTTGAGATAATCATATGGTTTTGTGCTTGATTTTGTTGATGTAGTGTATCACATTTATTGACTTGCATTTGTTGAACCATCCCTGCACCCCTGGGATGAATCCCACTTGATTGTGGTGTATAATTTTTTTGATGTGTTGCTGTATTCTGATTGCTAATATTTTGTTGAGGATTTCTGCATTTATGTTCATCAGAGATACTGGTCTATAGTTTGTTTTTTTTTTGTTGTATCTGATTTTGGTATCAAGGTGGCCTCATAAAATGAGTTTGGGAGAATAGCCTCTGTTTCAATTTTTTGGAATAGTTTGATGACAATTGGCATTAATTCTTCTTTAAAGATTTGAGAGAATTCAGCAGTAAAGCCATCTGGTCCTGGGCTTTTCTTTGTTGGGAGACTGCTGATTACTGCTTCAATCTTGTTGCTTGTTATTGGTCTGTTCAGTTTTTAATATTTAGGCATATTTCTGTTTAGCTTTGTTATTCAGCATTGTTTTTAAAGAGAGCTGAATATCCATCTGTACAATTTAATATTTTGTCATAAACATATTTCCCAATATCATTAAAAAATTCTCCATAAATGTAAAGTGTTATAGCTTCATAAGATATTACTATATGGTTCTGTCCAAAGTTATATAGCCATTACTATGGTCTGAATGTTTGTGTACCCCCCAAATTCACATGTTGAAACCTAATCTGCAATGTGATAGTATTAGAAAGTGAGTCCTTTAGGAGGGGATTAGGTAATGAGGGTGGAGCCCTCACAAATGATATCAGTACCCTGATAAAGAGGTGTGAGACAGATCCCTTGTCCCTTCCACTATGTGAGGACACAGCAACAAAGCACCATCTGTGAACCAGAGAGTAAGCCCTCACCTAACACCAAATCTGCCATCCCCTTGATCTTCAACTTCCCAGCCACCAGAACTGTGAGAAATAAACTTCTGGTGTTTATAAGCTACTCAGTTTATGGTATTTTTGTTATAGCAGCTGAACAGACTAAGACAGCCCCCAAAACAGTCTTTTAAATCAATTAAAGAGGTTGTCTGGGGATGGGGGAGGGTTGGCTGGTCAGCTCAGTTGGTTACAGTGTGGTGCTGATAACACCAATGTCCAGGGTTCGATCCCTGTACCACACAGCTGCACCGCTCACCCCAAGAAAGGGTCTGTCTGGGAACCAACACTTAGATTATTTCTTCCTAAATAGATTCCTTACACACCTCCATAAAATATTATCCAAGTAGCCCCTGTAGTGGGGGGGATGGCATTAGTAAAAGGACATTTCTCTTGTTTTTATTTTTATTTAAATATTTTAAATTAGTTCCTACACATAGGAAAAACAAACAAAAACAACCAGCAAACTTCAACGTGTTAACTGAATATACTCATATATTAAAGAAAAAGCTCACTCCTCTGTCCCTAAATTACCCTCCCTTGAGTTGACACTGCTGTCAGTTTCTTGGGCATTCTTCCAAAGATGTTTTGTGCATATGCAGGGATGTATGGAATAGTCATCAATTTCTTTTCACACAAATCCCAGCACCCTCTATACACTGCTCTCACCTCACTTTGTGCACTTAATGTAGAGAGAGCATGTGGTCTATTGATTAAGAGCACAGATTTGGGAGCCAGATTTCCTGGGTTTAAATTCCAGTACCACCATTAATTAGCCATGTATTCTTGGGAAAATTGCCTGATTTCTCTGTGCTCTGGTTTCCTTATCTGCAAAATTGTACTAATAATGGTACCTATCTCACTGGGTTCTTGCATGGTGTTATGGGTTGAATTGTGTTCCACAAAAGAGATATGTTAAAGTCCTAACCTCCAGTATCTCAGAATGTGACTTTATTTGGAAATAAGGTCTTTACAGAGGTCATCAAATTAAAATGAATCATTAGGGTGAGACCTAATCCAATATGACTGGTGTCCTTATAAAAAGGGGAAATGTGGACTCAGAGTCACAGACATGCACACAGAGAGAACACCATGTGAAGATTAGAGTGATGCCGCCACAAGCCAAGGAACATCTGGGCTACCAGAAGCTGGAAGAGGCAAGGAAGAATCCTCTCACTACATGTTTCAGAGAGAGCATGGTCCTGCCAACACCTTGATTTCTGACTTCTAGTCCGCAGAATTGTGAGACAATAAATCTCTATTGTTCTAAGCCACCCAGTTTGTTGTACTTTGTTACAGCAGCCCTAGGAAACTAATATACATAGACTAAATGAGTTAATTTATGCCCAGAATTTAAGACTATTCCTGATACTCATCAAATACTATATAAGTGTTAGTTGTCATTATTACATGGATCTGCCTCATTCTTTTCAGTGATTGTGTAGTATTTTATTTGTGGCTTTGACAAAATTTATTATTTAAAATTTTTTTACTATTATCAAAATAATTCATTTTAAAAAATGAATTCTAAAAGCCTTATCATGAAAAATAGTATTTTTCTTTATTCATCTTCAACCTCCCAGTTTTACTTCTCAAAGGCAAGTATTTTCAATTACTTGGATCTTCCTTCTGGTATTTATTTCCACATTTCTAAGTAATGTGCTTATACTGCCTCTTTTTGATTTATCAGTTTTAGACACTCTCTTTTGCTTCGCTGTTATGATAAATGAGGATTTTGGTTTATGACACCCCTACCCCCATACAAAATACACACACACACACACACACACACACACACACACACACACACACACACACACACACACACACACACACACACACACACACACACACACACACTTCCTCTCTCATCTTGTTTACAATATGAATACATAACCACTTTCAGTTATGTAATAGATTGTTAAAAATAGATTTTTAATTCTCTGAGATTCAACTGAAACTCCAAAGCCGAGAACAATAGGTACAAAGAACCCCCACATTCTGAAAGAGATTCTAGACAATCCACACAGGGCTTGCAAATGAGATGCCCCCAAAGTGATTCTTCCACCCTTGGCCACAAACTACTTTCAGTCCATAAAAAAGAAGGCCAAGGATTAAGTGGGGAGTTGAAGGGATCAACTGGGAACCGCCTTGGAGAGAGTTATCAGAGTGTTGTGTTTCCTACCTCATCCCCAGTGTGGGATGGGAGAAGGATTCTTCCAAATCATCCAAAACCGAGTGAGTGGAGATTCAAGAGAATCCTCAGAGCAAAGACAGTCACATTCTCGATGATTGACTCACATCTGAAGGGCAGAAGCTGTCTGGAGCTGCCTGTCTGGTAGCAGGACAAAGAGTGAAAACTGGCCAGCATTTCCAAGGATTGGTAGGATGAGAACATGGTTTTCTGTGGGTCACATTGGATTCTGTGGAAGAGAGCTGCCAATGGGTTGCTTTAAAAAGTTTCCTACCCAAACAGTACCATCTGGAAGGGTAGAAAGTGGCCCCGATAAAGAGTGGACCACCAGAATTCAGGTGCTGAGGGGACAGCTGTCAGTGGCCAGCCAAATAAGTTATCTCCCAGGTCAAGGGAAGTGCATCTAACCGCCCCCCCCAGCCCTGTGATGGGGCTGGTCCCATGAGTCAGCCACGGACATCTGCTATGCAAAGAGGGCACCCATGGCAGATGATAGCTCTGCAGATCAAGAGCTTTTCTTCCATTTATTCTGTCCTTTCCATGTCTGCCCCTGCTGTGGGCCAAATGTGCTCCCCAAAAGTTCATGTGTTGGAAACTTGGACCCCACAGTAACAGTGTTAAGAGGACAGAAAATCCAATTATGGTATTTGAAAGGTGGGG
This sequence comes from Galeopterus variegatus, assembly GCF_000696425.1. Lineage (NCBI taxonomy): Eukaryota > Metazoa > Chordata > Mammalia > Dermoptera > Cynocephalidae > Galeopterus > Galeopterus variegatus. The sequence continues at coordinate 316,583 of NW_007727511.1, forward strand.
CCTTTGAGAAGTGATTAGATTGTGAGGACTGTGCCCTGTGGATGGATTGATCCATTCATGGAGTAATAATGTACATGGTTCTCATGGCTTTATAAGGAAGGCAAGTGAGAAGGTTAGCTCTCTCTTGCTTGTGCCATTTTTCTTGCCACGTGACACCCTGCATTGCTATAGAGTCAACACCACTGAGAAGAAGGTCTTCACAGATGCACCCCTGGACCATGGACTCCAAACTGTAAAAAATAAATTTAATTTCTTTGTAAATTACCAAGTTTCAGGTATTCTGTTATAAGCAACAGAAAACGAACTAATACAGCCTCTAACCCTAGAGAAGCCAGAAGCCACAGAGTGAGCAAGATGGAATATAGTGACATTGACCCTGTACCTAGTATAAGTATATCCCATGCAATATATGGGACATAATCCTGCTGAAATTACTTGTTGCTTTCTGGAGTTCACATTTAGCTGGGCATGCTGTATTTTATTTGGTTGCCCTGCACATACTTCTTGCCCACTGCAAGCCTGTGTCAGGCCCAAGCTGTGGGAGAGGAGAAGTATAAATTGAACAAGAGCTTGGTGTTCTGATATTAAACTATATGGGACTTTGGATTACCTGTGAGAAAAGAGACTATTCATGAATAACCCAAGGGTACTTAGAAAAGCTTTAGAAGTTTTCTGAAATTTCATCCATGAGGCTGAAAATGTGAGATGACACAGGGGTTTGCAGCTGGAACATTTTAAGTCCATTTTGTTCAGTAAGCTAGTTACAGGTAATTAAGTTCAGCATTTAGGGCATTAATATTACATAGATATTATTTGTTACTGAGCCAAGCTGTGAATCAGATTGCATTTCTTAGACAACTTTTTTTTTTGTTTGAGTTAACATTTGCTTCTTTTAAGCATTTTTTCCTTTTTAAAAGCCATTTGTGTTTCTTTTTCTGTAAACTGCTTATTCTGTTGTCCTCTGTTGGGTTGTTGAGACTTCTCTTACTAATATATAAAAATTTCTTTATATATTAAAAAATTAACTTAAAACAAAGCTCTTCTACTGGGAAATTGAAAATGGCAAGTAGCAGAGAATAAGTGGATCTTCTCTGGCATTTGTGTTGGGAGGCTCATATATTCACTGTGCCCCATTTTTAATAACTAGTCCTGCTCTTTCAAAACAAATTTTCTCAAATCAATAGTTTATTTAAATATTCCTTTAAGGCTTGGTTAAAAATTCCCCAAGGAGGATGTGCATGATTAAGACATAGCTCATTAGCATTTTTCTGCTTTAGAGATGATCATTCATCCTTGGGACTTATTTCCGTGAAATAAACCCATACCAGGAAAATAGCTGCAATTAGCACTTCAGAGATATTATGATAAATTTCTCTTGAGGTACTAATAGTATTGTTGAAACATGGATCACAAAGATTAAAATCTCAAATCTTTTTCCTTACAGAATCATAATTTTATGATTCTGTTCTGATAACGAATCTCATTGTAATGTTCAGTTTCTCATTAGAATGTCAGGATCTTACTCCTTTACTTGCTGGTGAGATTTTTTCTCTGAGGTATCTCTGAAGTAACAGGAATTGTATAATAAGGTGAATGGTACATTTTAGACTAGTGCCACTGCATATAAATTTCCATTGTAAATGGTTACAAACCACTCAGCTAATTTTCACATATAATTCTTTTCAAAGAATCCCTTCATTCTTGAGGGAAATGAAACACTCCAAAAACAAATATATTAAATATAAATTCAGAAATGATTTTAGAGAATAGACAGCAAAATTGCATTTCAGATTAGCTGTCACTAGAGTCTTACATTTGTCAATGATTTCTCAGAAGAGCCCAGGATTTGCTCCATTTTTTATTTTTATTTATAAATTTGATTTTAAGACTGCAATGAGGCACATTGATCCTTCTGTTTCACTGTCTAATTTACTTATTTCTCTGGAATGAATGACATGTAGGAAGGGCTAGATTCCAGAATCCCATGGCCCTGGAATAAAAAATCTTTGGCTGTCTTGCAAATGCCAGCACTGTTTAGTCTCAGTGATATTATCTTGCATTCTTGTTTTGCTTTTATCTCTCTATTCAGTGGGAAACTAGCTTCTCAGACACTCCTGTCTTAGAAACTGGCCTTTATTCCTCTGCAGCATACAAGTTCATCTGTCAGATTTTGTGCTTACTTGACTGAGTGGTGATAAGATGAAAATCTAATCAGTGTACTAATCAATCAGTAAAATTAATACAGGATATCCAAGGCATTGGAAAAAAGAACATGAATGTTTGCTGAGTAATAGTCATGTTCCTGGCACAATATTAAGTGTTTTCACTTGTGTAGTTTTATTGAACTCTTGTAAGAGCTTCCTTAAGGTCAATGAGGAATCTGAATGTCAGAAAGTTGGAGTTACTTGCTGCAAGCTGGCTCTTCCCACTGCCCCCTGCCTCACACCTGATACCTCAACCATACTCAACTGCAGGCAGTTCTTCTTCTTTTTTTTTTTTTCCTTTTTGTCTTTTTTACTGACTGGCAACGGGATCGCAACCCTTGGTGCTGCGCCTGCACCTCGCTCAGCCAGTGAGTGGGAACCGGTCTCCACATGGGATCCGAACCCTCGGCGGGAGTGCCGCCACGCTCCCAAGTGGCGCACTCTCCAGTGCGCCACCTTGCCGGCCCCAGGCAGTTCTTCTTAAGCTGGTAATCATTATCCAAGTGTCTCTGGTTAGTCTGGGACACAAAAATTATCACTATGTGAATAACCCTGGTGCAAGTTTTCACAAAGTTGATGAAAGTGATGCTGTAGAAATGCTAGAATCATAAGCAAACACTGAGTTAACCAGATAACAATTAAAGAGCAAGAGATTGACAAGGATAATTAGATAATAGGATCTTCAAAACAGAAACCTTTGACAACCATAGATTAAGGGAAGTCATTGGGAAAAATAAAGTACCTCAACATGTTTTCAAGGGTGCTATTAGACAAGTTTTTTTTTTAAAAAGTAGACCCCAAACACTAAATCAACACTAAAAATTAGAACAGATTTACAATGGTACATAACTTTTGTTTTATATATATATATAGAGAGAGAGAGAGAGATTATTATTATTCTTTTGACTTTTCAAGGTAAAATTCTGATCAATTTTTCCCATGTGTTTTACAAAATTTTCATATTGGATTCTGATTGTGTCTCCCTTAGGCAACAGCAGTGACTGTGAGACCTGCCTTCTGTCTTGTAGCTTCATGCTTCTGAATCTGTGTCTATGGTGTTCCATCTGCCTGCAGGACATTCCTCTGTTGTTCTGCAGGAAAACACCCCCCCCGCTGCTCTCAACCTTCAATATCACCTGTTGTGTGAGAGTTTCCACTAAACTTTCCTGCCTCTTAGCCATCCTCCTTCTGTTCTTGTAATACTTTGTACACACCTCCATAGCCCCTACTTTCTGTGTGTAATGATTTGTTGATGTGTATCTCCATGGTGGTTTATAAGCACTTCCTCAAGAGCAACCTCATCTCTCATCCACATGGGATCTCCAGAGCCCAGCACATCACTTGGTGCAAAGGAACTGCTCAGTGAATATTTGCCAATGGATAAATATAAAAGGAAATACACAACTTAACAGAAAATGTAAGTTGCAAATGATGCAATGAATTGTTTGGGTCTGGGAGGAAATTTTCCATGGTGATTAAGAGCACAGGTTCAGGCAACAGTTTTCTTGGATTGAAACCCAAGTTTAATCACTCGGAAGTTGTGTGACACAGGGCATATTATTTAACCTCTCTGAGCCTGATATGTTTCCTGGGCTAATAAGAGAAACTACCTCAAGGTTGTTCCGAGGATTCAATGGGATAATGCATGTGTGATGTTTAGAACAGTAGAAGCCTCATAAAAAGGGCTTAATAAATTTTGGCTTTTGTTATTATCAGCGTGACTGATGTAGAGGAGGAGATATGAAGATCCCACTTGAAGAGCCGCTTTCTCCCTTTGCCTTTATAGGCAATGTCTAAACCCACACCATCCAGAGCAGTGATCATTAGCCATGTGTGGCTATTTAAAGTTACATTTAAATAAATTCAAACTAATTCAAATCAAAATTCAGATTGTCATCCACACTAGCCACATTTCAAGTGTTCAGTAGCTACATATGGTTAGGGATCAACATATCGGACATCACAGATATGGAACGCTACCACCATCATAGAAAGTTCTTTTGGATTGCTCTGGAACCTGTGAAAACACAAACAATGGATTAAAAAGATAACAAAAAACATAGAAAAGAGGAATTCTGAGGGGGATGGGTATTTCAAAGCAATGGTGGCATTGCTGGAATGATTATGTGATTATGTTGAGGGACAGTTGCTGTGGTTTTATGGTCCCCCATCTCCTTATTAATCATCCTTTAAGCCCCAATGAAAAAGGTCCACAGTCTACTGAGCCTTCTCATTTTCCTGTAGCCAGAACAGATCACTCAGAGCTCTCAACCCTCATTTCTCATGCCTTGTAATTGTGGTTTTTACCTCTTGTCTAGGTGATTACTTCTTGAATTTGGAGACATCTTTTGTCTACCTTTGTTTCTCTGAATGCCTAGCATGTAGAAAGTGCCCAGTAGACTTAATGCACTGACATGCAGTATGGTCAGCTTTGATTGTCTTAATAACCAATTCATCACCCCACAATTTACTGCCAAAGTTTTATGAGATATTTTACTGTGACATCCATGATTTGGTTGGAGGGTTTCCACAGTGCCATAGACTCTGATTTCTTTATTGCTATATCTGATGACTAATGAAATTGGATGTCCCACATTCAAATTCCTTTCTCATTCCTCCCAACCCCCCACCAGATCTCATTCCACCAAGTGACATTCAATCTAATGATAAAATTCCATGTGTAACCCTGCTGTCTATGGCTTAAAGAAGCCACTCGTAGAGACAATGAGTTGACCTTTAAAATGGACTGATAGAGCGTGGCTTTGTAATGCCAAGTTCAAGGGTTTGGTTCCCCATGCCAGCCAGCTGCCAAAAAACCAACAACAACAAAAAAAATGGGCTGAAAGTCAGAAAGGGTGGCACAGCTATCCCAACTGTTGGGGATTTTGGACTTCTACTTAGATTATTGGTAGGCTTATGTCCAAATGAATACCAATTAAAGGGTCTGTTATGAATTTATTCAACTTTTTTTAGCAAATATTTAGCACCTAATGTCTGCTTTGTTGCATGTCATGAGCTAGAGATACACCAGGGAACACGACAAACATGGTTTCTGTTATTACACAGCTTGGCTTAGGGGGGATGAGAAGATGCAGAACGCAGGTGCTGGGAGTTGTGACAGAGAAGGATGGTGCACTCTGGGAGCACAATGGAGGGTCCTTACCAGTGATGGAGATGGGACAAGGAAAGGATCATTAAGCTAAGAATAGAGTAGGAATTAACTAGCAAGTGTGTGTCTGGGGGGTGGAGGAGGGGGCTGTGGATCAGTTTGGGAAGAGAGTCCCAGGGAGAGGGATTGAGCAGGAAGAACCTGATGAGGAAGAACACAAGATGCCTCTGGAAGCAGTACAACTGCCTGGAAATGGCTCTAATCTGCAAATGAATTCATGATTGACATTGTGCTTGTATTAAAGAATAAAAGAATATGATTTAAATGTGAATTAAGTGCCAGAGGAAATAGACTCTTCTGGTTATAGTAGATCAGGATGATCAGAAGGGATGATGTGTCAGCAGGTTTCCTATTAATTCCTGATTTTCAGTATTTGTTCATTTCACACTTATCACATGTCAAGTGGTGGTAAGAGTTCTATTAAGAAACTCATTGAGAGCCCCAAATAGACTGAGGATGTTACATAATGAATGGAAGTTCATGATCTTTCTATCTTCAGAAGATTTTTTTTCCAGGGGAACTCACATCTTATTGATGGACATAGTAATTGAGAAGAATATCAGATTTTTTCTTCCAGCACAGTGTGTCCTAAATCTGACATTTCAGAAGCCCTAGAAGTACTTATTAAAAATGTATATCCTCTCTTTCCCTGACTCCACTCAGTTGTGAGGAGGTAGAGGCTCAGATGCATTCAAAATTCAGCTTCACCTGTACCCACAGCCATGGCAGAAGAAGGCGTCACTGCTGGAGGTGTCATGGACATTAATTCTGCTTTACAAGAGGGGCTAATGACCAGCCTCATCCATTAGCATGTGGAATCTTGAAGCTGCCAGTCTTAGATGAGCGCCAAGCCCATCTCTGTGTGCTTGCACCCCATCCTAATGGCCTATGTATGTGAAGCAGATGGAGGCCCTTTGTGATGAACACCAAAGCAACCTAATTAAGGTTGATGACAACAGGAAAGTAGGGAAATGGGTAGGCCTCTGCAAAATTGGCAGAGAGGAAGACCTGGTAAAGTGGTTGGTTGCAGTTGTGTTGTAGTTAAGGACTATGGCAAAGATTCTCAGGCAAAGAATGTCATAAAATTGAGTACTTCAAATGCAAGAGATGAAGAAATAAAAAACTTGGCTCTGGTAAAAAAAAGAAAAGAAAAGCATATTCCCCAAGCCCCTCAGGGGCTTGCTGAATCGAAATTCCCGCAGTGGGATCTACAAGACTAACAACAGAGCCCCTGGGGGACAGCACTGCCACCAAAGTTTGAGAACCTCCACTCTCCTGTGGTTCTAAACTGCTTAATGACAGCCTGGAACCAAGCTGGCTACAAAAGAACAGTCTGGAGCTTTGTTTTTATTTTTAATTATTAACTAAACTCTATACTTTATTGGATTTCACTAGTTTTTCCACTAATATCCTCTTCCAGTTCCAGGATCCCATCAGAATATTGGATTACATGTAGTCAGCATGTCTCTCTGCTCTCCTGTAATCTGTAATCGTTTCTTAGAGTTTCCTTGTTTTTCATGACCTCGACAGTTTTGAAGAATCTTTCTCAAATACCTCACGGAATGTCCCTCAGTTTGGATTTATCTGATGTTTTTCTCATAGTTAAACTGGGATTATGGATTTAGAGAAGAAGACCACTGATGAAGAAGAAAAGAGGCCAGGAAAGGAGAATAAAAGAAAGGAACCACAGTGACTCCATTTTTTTTTTTAACTTAATTGACTTCTTTTCTTCTAGCCCAAGAAGCTGACTCTTCATTAGAATTTACTGCTTGACAAACAGACTCTTGTGTAGATAAGCACAGATAACACTGTTTAGAGAAATCCTGGGAATTACTTATGAATTAAATAACTTACATTAGAGTAGCCATAAATATTGTAAAAGTCCTGAGAAACCATTCTTTCAATATGTCATAAGTGCTGGCTGGTTAGCTCAGTTGGCTAGAGCACCGTGTTGTACACCAAACTCAACGGGAGAGCATGGTGTTGATAACACCAACATCAAGGACCAGCCAACCACCAAAAAAAAAAATGTCATACTCAGTTATCCATTGTATCTTCACACAATGTTTGGAATTTGTTTTCTGCTTAGATTTTCCTAAACTTACACTATAAAACCTCCTTGCTTTTTCTGTTTGTTGGGCAGACTTATTTCTCATCCTGAGAGGTGGTCTCCCTGGTTTACAAACCCAAATAAAAGCCTTATTTAAATTTCCTTACAGACTGGAATGTTTGCTTTGACACCACAGAAGTGAAGCAGGCTTCTTATCACATCATATCAAAGAAACACAACATCAACATAACTTATCATCCTTGACGCTAACCTTGGTCATTAATCTTCCTCAGCTAAACTGGTTACGGAAGTGGTTGCCAGGCACATTCACTATAAAATTATTTCCCCTGCTTCCCCCCAACACTGTATTCTGTGCAAGCAAGTCCTAAAGAGAAACCCACAATCAAGGGGGAGGTGAGAATTAAGCCTCACTTCCTGGAGAAGGGAGTATATACTTAAATTATTTGGAATTCTTGGAATTCTTCTGTAAGGGAGATGTGTCTCTTTTTCCCTATTTATTTATTCAGTCATTTATTTGTACCAATGTGGGCTCATGGGTATTTATTTTATACTCTGGGATATAACCCAATACTATGCTATTTATTTTATTGCTCAAATTTTCCAGCTTAGGCCACTTCCAGGAGCTCTTTCAGATTGGCTCCTGTGTCCCTTGGACATGCCCACATCCTTTTGTTTTTTGAAAACTTTCTTTTTTTTTTTTTTTTGTCCTTTTTGAGACTGCCCGCACCACGCTCAGCCAGTGAGCACTGTGAGCACACTGGTCATCCCTATATAGGATCCGAACCCGCGGCGGGAGCGCTGCTGCGCTCCCAGCGCCACACTCTCCTGAGTGCGCCACGGGCTCGGCCCAAAACTTTATTTCTTTTGGCACTACAAGAAGCTCCAGGCTCATCTTGTGTATCCCCTGTCCCAGCCCTAGAATTTGCCATTTCTCCAAGCAAAATTCTTTTTTAAAAGATAAATTCCTGCCTCCCACCCCTAGAGACTCAGATCCAGTTGGTCTAGGGAAGAAGAATATGCTTATATATTCTATATAATATACATATATATTATATATGTTTATATATTTATTTTTTTGGCAGCTGGCAGATACAGGGATTGAACCCTGAACTTTGGTGTTATCAGGACCACAGTAACTGATCAGCCCTACTTTTTCTCATTAAATGAATAGTACATGCTCATGGTAAAAATAAATCCAAACGATTCAAATAGTATATATTTAAGAGCCTATCAGTCTTCCTTCCCAAAGGCAATCTATTGCCAGTTTCTTATAAATTCTTTCAGAAATAGTCTACACATAATTTTGAACATGCATATATGTACATGTGTATATATCACCCATATTTTTACAGAAATGACAGTACACTACAACGTCATACACCTTTTTGTTTTCACTTAACACATCTTAGAGATTGTTGCATGATTACAGATCAACATTGTCTTAGTCTGTTTGTGCTGTTATAACAAAATACCTGAGACTGGGTAATTTGTAAAGAACATAAATTCATTTCTCACAGTTCCGGAGGCTGGGAAGTCCAAGATCAAGGTGCCGGCAGGTTCAGCGTCTGGTGAGGGCTGCTCTCGGCTTTCAAGATGGCTCCTTGCTGCTGCGCACTCTGGAGGGGAGGAATGCTGTGTTCCCACGTGGCAGAAGTGTGGAAGAGAGCAAACCCATTCCCTCAAGCCCTTTTATAAGGGCCCTAATCCCACTCATGAGGGCTCTGCCTTCATGACTTAATCACTTCCTAAAGGCCCCACCTCTTAATACTATCACATTGCACATTAAATTTTAAGAGATGAATTTTAGGGAACACATTCAGACCATAGCAGACATCATCCTTTTCTACAGTGGTACAGAGCTGCAGTGGATAGCCATGGTGTAATTTATTTAACTACTTGCTTATTTATAAAAATTTAGGTTGTCTCCAGGTTTTGACATTGTAATTAATGTAGCTATAAACTTCCTGTATATACATTTTCATATGTGTTAAGACATCGCTATGCTGAATTCAGAGCAGTGAAATCACTGGGTCAAAGGGAATACACCTGTAGCATTTTGATAGCTATTGACAGACTACCATCCAAAAATGTTACATTAACATATACTCCCACCAACAATGTATGAGAATGTCTTATCTCCACATTCTTCACAATTCAGTGTGTTGTTAAAATTTTTTATTTTTGCCAATCTGATAGGTGAAAATGGTACCTCAATGTTTAAATGCTCATGACTTTAAGTGATAACAATTACATGTTTACATGTTTGTAAGTATTTTGAATTTTTGTATGAGTGAGTGTGTTGTTAACCAAAATTATAGGAGGCCATTGTTTTGGACTAAGTTCCTGCACTAGGTCCCAAAAGACCAGACTAAAAATCAAAATGGAGTCACCCCTGCTAAGTTCCATGTCACTTAGGCTGTGGTCTGACCTGATCAGGAGAAAGGTAACAGCCAATTTCCTCTTCAATAGTTCCCTCTGCTTGAATCCTTACACAGAAGAGATTGCCTGAAGTAACCTGATGTTATTTTTCTATTATTCTGTTTTCCTGTCCCCACCTTACAAGGAGAGTAACTTTGAAATAACCAATCCACTTTGTTTTTTGTTTCTGCTTTCTTTAGTCTTTTCCTGTCTATAAAACCAAACTCTTCCACTTGGCTCATTGGAACACTTATTCTATTTTATGAAATAACATGTTACCTGATTCTAGAATTGCAATATAGCCAACTGAGATCTTCAACTAAATTTGTCGTAATTTTGTTCTTTGACAATTCAAACTGCCTATTTCTCTACTGGGTTAACAGTCTTTTTCTTGTTGATTTGTAAGAGCTCTTTGCATATTAAGAAAATAAGAATATCCTTGCCTTCTGTGTTGTATATATTTTATCAGAATACATATTTTTTTAAAGTTTTCAGGTGCCTCTGATGACAGCCAGGCTGGTGAACCACTGCTAGGAAACTGTATGCTCATCAGGGTTAATATGGCCCATGAATGGGCCACCTCTAGTGCTAGGTAAAGATAACAGTGCCAACCAGGTATGGTCTGAGGGTAACAAAAATCCCTATATGAAGTCATCTCTGCTACTTAGAGCAGATTCCCAGACTTAAACCTAACTTCAAAGGGTAAGGCAGTGTTACCAGGGAGATTAGCAGCACACTAACCCATTATTGTGTGGCAGGACTGCCCCTCCCCCCATATCCCTAGGATCAGATACAGTGCAGACCAGGATAACAGAAGGAGACTCTTAGCATAATGCCACAGCCGTGGACATAGCCATGGCCTTGTTAATCAGGCCAGATGAAAGGTCTGATTATTTTGTAAGCAACCACATCCAAGGGTGAACAAGGTGGAAGACCTCTCCCCTTTTCTATTTTCTACACGACAGGTCCTGAAGCCTTGTAATACCAAGATGGAAGTGTGCAATGCATAGCCTATCAGAAAGGAACCAAAAGAAGGGCCATGTAGGGAACGGGGACAGGAAAGGCTGTCTAGGGAAAAAGGCTGTTCTTCCAAAGGAAAGGAGCTGCCACCTGGGTGCTGGAGGGTCGCAGTCAGGCTCCTAGTTAGTGAGAGAAACCCAAGAAGGTCAAACTGGTGGGAGAAGGGCAGAGGATCAACTCCAGGCTCCTGGCCCCTTTGTGGTCTCTAGAATATTCACCTAAATGTAAAACAAAAATGCTGTTTTACATATAACTTTGGACTCTGTGTATGCTTCACTGGCTAACTATAAGACCATATGTCCTGCCCCCTTTATTTTGTTATGGTTGTATAGAAAAGGATGGCATTTGAGGCCACATCCTGGATTGAACCCAAACTGAGGAATTAGGACACTTTCAATTAAAAGCATAGACCAGTAGTTCTCAAAGTATGGTCCCTAGGACCAGCAGCATGGGCATCACCTGGGAACTCATTAGAAATGCAAATTCTGGGCTGGCTTGTTAGCTCAGTTGTAACACCAGCCACCAAAAAAAAAAAAGAAACAAAACAAAAAAAAGATAGAAACGCAAATTCTGGGGCACCACCCCAGAGCTACTGAATCAGAAACTCTGGGGGTGGGCCTAGCAGTCTATGTTTTAAGGAGCCCTCCAGATAATTCTGAAGCTCAAGTTTGAGAACCACTGCTCTAGGTAGGAGCCACTGATATCTACCACGGCACCCAAATTCAGCAGAATGGAGCCTGGAAGCAAAACAAGGCAGAATGAGGGGCACTCAGCATACCCTCTCTGGCCTAGAGGCAGTCTGTTGGGAATCGATGTTTCACCAGAGAGCTGGCACCAGAGTGCCGCGTGCATTACCAGATGGGCTTCTGAACAAGAACTCCTGCAGGGGCTTCCTGGGGAGGCTTGGAACTGAAGCTTGTCTACAAATGTGCAATTTTTTAAAAAGAGAGTTGCATTGCCATAGGGATGGGGACCCTGATTTTTCTATTTTCCGCCTAAGCTCAGTGAGAGAACTATGGGAGTTCCCCGAGTCACTTGGCTTCCCTGCATGGCAGAGTTGAGCAAATTGTGCTTTAGGGCCCCTCCAGTTTTATCCAATCCCCAGTTTCCCCTGTCAAACAGAACAGGTTTAAATATATGTGTATATATCGATAGATTTTTCCTGGCTTGAGAATAATTCCAGGCTGGATCATTATTCAGCTGTCTCTGTCAGCAAGTAACCTTAATGGGTACCATCCTGTGATTTATCGCCAGGTCACATTTTTTTGCAAATATTTTCATATAAATTATTTAAGGATACATCTGACTTTGGGTCTTTGAAAGAGATTAAGTTTCCTCTAAATGTCTAATGAATTTTCTAGGGTTTTGGCCGCAGCGCTGCCTGCAGGAAAGCTACTGATGAGCTCAGCACTCTGGGATGCTGGCAGCTGGTCACCAGCCTCAGCAGACCTTCGCATCAACTGGAAAAGATGCAGCAGACCTAAAATTTTCAGAATTATTTTTAAATTAAATTTCCTCTTTTTCTTCCTTTGCTAGAAGTCAAATTAAAAAACTTCAAATACCAAAATGATTTTTTTTAAAAAAGTTTTTGTTTGAGAAGCCTTCTTAGTCCCAGCCTGATATCGAGAGGCAAAAAGGGGAATGTGGGGGCCCTGGATGGGAAGGCTTTGTCCCCATCAGGGATGTTGAGTGAAACCCCGGTGCCTTCCAGCAAGGGGCGACAGAGGTTGGCTGTGCAATGAGCAAGCTGGAGACCTCAGGCTTTCTGCAAGACCAGACCAGTTTCTCTAAATTTCCTGCTCCACGCTGAGGGAGGTTCATTCTGAGGAATGGCATACTGGCATTTACACTGGTAGAAGCTAGGCTTCCTAAGTCTTAAGTTTTCCAGAATGATCTGACTTATTTACATTATAGTTCAGGATGCAAACTAAGATCTCGAGAAGCTGTGCTTATTTTTTTAGGGCTTCAGCAGCTTTTACACACTTACACACACACACACACACACACACACACACACACACACGTCCAAACCTTCTTTCTTCCAAAAGAGCATTGTATTTACATATTATTTTAACAAGTCATCTTGGTCTCTCTGCCATGCATTTCTACTTAGCTGTTCTGGATGTCAAAAAAAGCCAAACACATGGTATCACCAAAGGGTCAAAGAGGGCCTTCGGTGTTTAAGAACCTCAGCAGGTGTTTAAATTTAAATACCAAAGCAATGATTAATTTCTGTAGCCTGCAAGTGGTCAAAGTTTTTCACCAATCCTTCCTCTCCCAACACAATGCAACACAACACACATACATATATCCAAAACCAGACAAGCCATATTTTTGTTTTCTGAGGGGGAAAAAAACACTTTTTATTTTATTTTGTGGCTGGCTGTTATGGTGATCCAAACCCTTGACCTTGGTGTTATAACACTGTGCTCTAACCAACTGAACTAACCAGCCAGCTGGAAAAAATACTTTTTAATGCAGAAAAGTATTCTTATACCCCAACCTTCATCCTAAATTCAGTTTTTAATATTTGTCCTTCAAAGCTTTAAATCTTTTATTTATTTTTATTTTTGAGAGTCTGGAAGGTACAGGGAAACGAACCCTTGATCTTGGTGTTATCAATACCGTGCTCTAACCAACTGAGCTAATCGGCAAGCCCTTTTTTTCTTTTTTTAATTGAAAGAGAGAAATCATTACAGAGAATATTTAAGTCCTCTTGGTACGCAGTTGAATTCCCCTTCCCAAAGGTAACTACAATGATGAATTTAGCATGTATCCCTTCAGCTCACTGTTTAAAGCTTGCCCCTATGGATAGCCCTGAACGATACCGTCATGGTATTACTATTCTATCTTTAAATAGTATCATACTGAATGCATCATTCTGCAGCTTGTTTTCTTCATTCAAGATTATACTTCTGAAATCTAGTCATACTGATATATAAGAATCTTGTTCATGCCTTTGCATTTGCTATTTTGTATTTTAACATTTAAATGCATCACATTTTATTTATTCATTATCAATAAATACTCAGGTTGTTTTTAATTTCTTGATTTGATAACAATGCGGCAATGCATCTCCTTAAAAGTCTCCTTGTGAGAGCATCTTTCTAGAGTGGAGTCCTAGAAGTGGAACTGCTGAGCCATAGGGTGTGTGCACATCCACGTTAAGTAAATACTGCCCAATGGCTCTGCAAAGTGGAGTGTATCAGTTTTCACTGCACCAGCAGCATCTGAGATCGCTCGAATTCTTTCCACTCGGGCTCAGATGGTAATGTACCTGATCTGAGACATCCTTTCTCTGTTCAAGAAGCTGCTTCTCTGAGCACAGAGATGAGAGTCCTTCAGAAAAAGGCTTTTGGAGATCATCTTTCCCAAACTGTTTCACTCCATGAAACACTGACAACTTGCCATGACGGGCACTGTTGGGTTGTGCCCCAGCCCAATAGTTAATCTTCTTAGTTTTTATTTTCTCCTGACTTGATAAAACAAGTGGAAACTCTTCATCTGCTCACCCCTGTGTCCTAAAGTGACCCCACCCAGGGATTACTGAACAGGGACAAGCATCACATTGGTTTGACCTTATATTATCTAAGGTCAATATTACTATTTGGTTTGGCTTGTCTGTTCGTCACTCCAGTATTTATTGAGCACCTGGGTGGGGGGGTGCAAAGGTAAATAAAACAATACTCATATAGTAGTCACCACCTGCAGAGGGTGTGCACTCATGGCTTACCTCACCCAGTCCTTCCAACCTGCCTATGAAAGAGGGACTATTATTATGTTAATTTTACAGAGCAGGAAACTGAGGCTCTGAGTTTAGGAAGTTCTCATTTTAGGCCTAGCTAGGATGCTAGGATTCCATCTCACCTCTTTTTGTCTCCAGATGCAACGTCTGACTAACTACCTTATGCCCCCACAATGAGGTAAGATAAGACCTCTCTGGGGAGCTGGGGGGAGAGGTCACCTTGGCTAAGGGGAACAGAGGAGAATGTAGAAAGGAAGTGACACTTGGAATGGGCCTACAAGGCTATTTTGTATTTTAATGGGAAATGATGGTGGGAAGGAAAGAGGACGAACAAAGGCGGGGGTGGAGCAGAATATGTTTGGGGAATGGGGAATGGCTGAAATAGAGGACATTGTAAGAGTGGAGTAGGACATAAACCAGGAAAGCAAGTTGGGATGTAATCACAGAGGGCTTTGAATGACAGGTAAGGGCATGCTAATCTAGCTGAGTGGGGAGGATGAGTCATTGCAGTCTCTTGAGCTGGGGATCTCGTGATCAGACTCAGCAGCAAGAGATGGAATCATGGCAGAGCAGGGAGGCTGGCAGATCGGCTGTGAGGTGATGATGGCATGGAGGACGGGCTTGCTCAGCACCCATTTCTACCCATGCCAATGACGTCAGAAAGCTGAAATTACAATTCACATACTTCCTTGTAGCTAGAGTTCTGGACAAGGATCCATGTAGCTGGTGTGGATGACAGAGGTACCATGGTGCTGAGGCCGCTTGTGTCTTGATTCTGGGACTGGTGGCAGTGGCGACTTTCCAGTTTTTGACAGAGATGGTAGGATTCCAAGAGTTGGGTGTTGTTCCTGGAAGCTCCGTTTCCAATGTCTTCTTCAGATTCTTCAGCAATGTGTTAGCAACCTGAATCTGAGTCTTGCTCTGACTAGCTTGAGTGGCCCTGTTTCTGCAGATGAACCCTAAATGAGGAGGCCATGGCAGCAGAAGTAGTAGGTCTTCAACGTGGATGGAAGTTCCAGGGCTGGAAAGAAGGTGAGTGGATGAGCACTTTCTGGAGGTAGAAATGGGCAGGTTGAGTTAGATCTTTGGATGTGGGATAGAGGAAATTGTCATACATGATGCTGAGGTCAAACACAGGGATGATGCAGGGAGAGACAGAGTCATTAATGGGCACAAACAATAGATTTTAAGAAGCTGACTTTAATCTAGAACTTTGGGGAAGGCTTAAATTTCAGGAGGTGGAAAGATGAGTCATTTGTGGATCAATTACTTGCCTGGAAGCCTCTTTGCACTGGAAGCTGAAGTTCCATGAAGGCAGATTCCCTGCCAGCTGTATTAGTCTGTTTTCTGTTGCTTATAACAGAATAGCTGAACCTGGGTAATTCATAAAGAAAAATAATTTATTTCTTATAGTTTTGGAGGCTGGGCAGTCCAAAGTCCAGGAAACACATCTGGTGAGGGCCTCCTAAAGTGACACAGGTTATCACATGGTGAGAATGGGCCAAGCAAGAGGGAGCTAACCTCCTCACTTGCTCTCCTTTTAAAAACATCCAAACCACACCCAGTACTCCATGAATGGATTAATCCATTCATGAGTCCACAGTCCTCACAGACTAATCACCCCGTTAAGGCCCCACCTTTCAATTACCATAATAGGATTTCCCACCCTCTTAACACTGTTACAGTAAACTTTCCAATACATTAACTTTGGGGGGACACATTTGACCCATAACACCAGCTTATTCACTATCATAAGGTCTTTGCCTGGTTCAGTCCTTGGCATGTGGTGGATACTCAAGAGATATTTGTCGAGTAATAAAGTTAGGGTCCAAAATGCAAGAGGAATTATGGAAGGAAAACATTTTTAGAGCAAAGGGGTAGTAAATAATATAGGAGGGATAAAAGAGGTTGAGAAGCGAGAAAAAGACTACAGCAGTCCCCTGCTTATCCATGGTTTAGCTATCTGTGGTTGCAGTTACCTGCAGTCAACTATGGTCCAAAAGTACAAAAAAAATTTTAAGATAGAGAGACCACATTCACATAACTGTTATCACAGTATACTGTTATAATTGTTCTACTTGATTATTAGTTATTGTTGCTAATCTATTACACTACCTGATTTATAAATTAAACTTTATCATAGGTATGCATGTATAGGACAAAACATAGTATATACAGGCTTCGGTGTTATCTGCAGTTTCAGGCATCCACTGGGGGTCTTGGAACATATCCCCCATGGATAAGGGGAACCTCTGTACTGGATATGACCATTGGTGATGGGTAAAATAGAAAATTTTAAATTCTTTTCTAAAAATAAGCTTTCTGTCCATCATCTGATGAGTGGATAAGGAAACTGGGGTATATCTACACAATGGAATACTACTCTGCTATAAAAAAGAATGAAATACTACCATTTGCAACAACATGGATTGACTTAGAGAAAATTATATTAAGTGAAACAAGTCAGGCACAGAAAGAGAAATACCACATGTTCTCACTTACTTGTGGAAGCTAAAAATAAATAAATAAATAAACACACAAACAAATAAAGTGGGGGGGGAGAAGACAGAATAACCACAAAAATTCCTTGAAGTATTTAAGTCAAGTGAACAGATATGATGTGCGGGTAGAGGGGAAGGGGTGGAGAAGAAAGGGTAAAGGGGCATAAAATCAACTACAGTGTATTTTGAGAAGTAAAATTTTAAAATAAAATAGAACTCCCATGTGATCCAGCAATCCTACTACTTGATATATATCCAAAGGAAATAAAATCAGTATGTCGAGGTGAAAAAAATAAATAAATAAGCTTTCTTAAAAAAAATGGAAATAAACATAAATACGAAAAGTATATACTACACATGTATAGCTTAACAAATTCTCACAATCAAGTATTCACCTTCCAGATTAAAAAACAGAATATCCCTAGTATATGCAAAGCCTCCCTCATAAGCCCTCTTTGTCATTAACACCCACTACCTAAAGGAAATCATTATACTGACTTCTGATATCATAGATTACTTTTGCCCATTTTGAGTTTTATAGAGAGTAATACAGCATGTATTCATCTGTGTCTGGCTTCTTTTGCTCAAAACTATGTTTGTAAAATTTATCCATGCTGTTGCATGTAGCAGTACTTTATTTTCATTGCCGTATAGTATTCCAAAGTATGAATAAACCAAATTTACTTATCTATTCTACTTTTGATGGACAGTTAGCTTGCTTCCTGGCTTTATTAATAAATAACGCTGCTATGAACAATTTTAGACAAGTGCTTGGTACACCTATGTACACATTTATATTGGGTACATATCTAGACGTGAAATAGCTAGAATATAGGGTATGAACATATCCAACTTCAGTAAATACTATCAGTTTTCCAAAGTGGTTGAATTAATTTACACTTCATCCAACAATTGTACTTTACAATTGCCCTACATCTCCTTCAAAAAGGATTAGAACTTTTTGTCATTTTTTTTTTTTTTACTTTGTTAAAAATGCTGCAAGTTTTTTGTGTTCTATTTAAGAAATCTTACCCACCCTCAAAGTCATGGAGATAGTCTCACACTTTGTTTTAGATTTGTTGTTTCGTTTTCCACATTTAGATCTATAGTATATGTGGAATTCATATTTATATATGTTGTGAGGTAGGGAAACAAGATTAATATTTATACCATTTGGACATCCAATTGGCCCAGCATTATTTATTTGAAATGACTGTTTCTTCCCTGTTGTTCAGCAGTACCATCACTATCATATTTTATACATCCACATTTGTGTGAGTCTGATTATGGACTCTATTCTGAAATTTTGACCCTGACATTTACCCAGATCCTATAACTTTGTCCTCTTAATATTCTTCTTTGTTCCAAGAAATAGATATTAATTATCCAATTTACAATGAACACTGAGATTCATAATGAATATGATGCTGGATTATTCATTGGGACCCATGTTTCCTAGAATTCCTTCCTGTATATGATTCTGGGTTGAGTTGGCCAAAAGTGAGGTTGTGTGAGACTTAGGAAGCAGAGGTGAAGCAGGCACCGTTACAGTCTAAAGACTGTTGTCGGTGAGAGGAGGTGAGACACAGACGTGCCAGCAGGCTCCAGTTTGCCCACATTCTTCCCCACTTCACATCCAGCTGTCCTTCCTGTCTGCCAGCTCTGCCAACAACAGCACCCCAGGGCCACCCACAGATGCTATGCTGTGACCTTACAGAGGCAGTGATCATGAAGAGCCAACAAACCTCCTAGGACTACACATACTTGGGGTCCAGATTTCCCCGCAGGCCACGGCTGGTTACTGACTGTCTCTCATTCTTCAACCCCCCTTTCCAGACCTTGACTTCTCCAGCTTTTCCCCAAATTGTGCAAAGTCCATTTTCTATAATAAATCCTTATCCTGTAACTTATAGTGGTCCTGCTTCCCTGAATGAACCCCAACTGATAGACACATGTTGAAATAATCAACAAAATGTAAAAGTGGTAAGCCCTAAAATGGCAGTTGCTAAAATTTGCAATCAATGAAAAATTGACTGAAGAACTGCCTAATGGTAGTCTGGGCTGACAACATCAGCAACGTCATCACATTGCTGATTTTGAATTTAAGACCCTGAAGCTGGTTAATTTACCTCTTTGTTCTTCCTCCCTCCACCCCATCGCCAGCTTCCTCCGGTCACTCCCTTGTCTATATGCCCATGTCTGTCTTTTCCTCTAGGTTATAGCTCATTTAGGGGCTTGTCTCATTCATCTTTGCATTACTCTTTGCCAGAAGGGACGTGTAAAGCCAGTGCCACAAGAATTCAAGGAGAGAATGATTAATTCTGACCAAGAGAGCTCACAAAAGTCTCCATGGCACTTGATGTAGGCCTAAATGTCTGAAAAAGACCTCGATGGACAGGAAGAAAGGAAAAGAGAATAGGTAGCATTTGTCTGTGCAATATGTGCCAGATACTGTGCTAAGGGCTTTGCACACTAATTTACTTATTCTCACATCAATTCTGTGAACCAAGTGTTTTTATATCCTCATTTCATAGCTGGAGAAACTGGGAATCAGAGTGATGGAGTTTGGATGTGTTGTCCCCTCCAAAACTCATGTGGAAATTTGATCCCCAATGTGGCAGTGCTGGAAACTGATTGAGTCATGGGGGCGGATCCCTCATGAATGGATTAATGCTCTCCCTGGGGGAGGGGGGATTAATGAGTGAGTTCTCGCTCTATTAGTTCCTGCGAGAGCTTGTTGCTTAAAAAGACGCTGGCACCTTCTCTCTCTCTCTCTTGCTTCCTCTTGCCATGTGATCTGCTTGTACCCGCTTGCTCCCTGCCACTTTCTGTCCTGAGTAGAAACAGCCTGAGGCCTGCACCAGATGCAGCTGTCCCAGAATCATAAGCCAAATAAACTTCTTTCCTTTATAAATTACTCAGTCTTAGGTATTTCTGTTATAGCAACACAAAATGGACTAATACAAAGAGTAACTGGAAAACCAAATCATCACCACATTCTCTAACTAATATCCAGGCAAAGACTGGGGATGGGGGTTAGTTTTGAAAGAAAGTGAGCCGAGATGCTGGGTACCGTTCAAGCTTTATTAAAGAAAGAAATCTGCTGGGCTGTGCTCATAGTGACACAGGGGCCAGGGCTGCCCTGAAAATGGGGGACAGCACCAGCTGTGGGGGTGGTAGAGCTTATATAGTGCACCAAGGGCTGGCTGATACCATTAAAGAGGGGCATTATGCTAATGTGGATCGGGGTGGAGAACTGCGTCCTTGCAGAAGCAAAAGAGGTTTCTGTTTAAGTCAGAAGGCTTCTCATAAAGGGAAGGGGGAGGGGAGGAGGTGGGCGGTGCCATTTTGTACTTGGGCTTGTCTAAAGTGTTGCTGGTTATGTTGCGGATCTATTAAGTTTGTCCTAGAATTTAAGAATTGAAGACCCCTTCCATAAGAGTGGTAATGTCAGAACCTCGGTATAGTCCTTGAATATGTAAGGGAGGCCTGGAAAATGGGAGGGATTTATGTGTGTGAGTGTGTGTGTGTGTGTGTTGATGCTGGTACTGGTGGTTTTGTATTATTTTGTTTTCTTCTGAGAGAAAGGAAAGGAAGAAAGAAGAGAAAAGGAAAGAAGATGGAGAGGTGACTACATACCTGGCAGAAAGGCAGCTGAAATGGCTACGGAATATTTTTAAGAATTTGACCAAGGAGAGAAAGGAAAGGAAGAAAGAAGAGAAAAGGAAAGAAGATGGAGAGGTGACTACATACCTGGCAGAAAGGCAGCTGAAATGGCTACGGAATATTTTTAAGAATTTGACCAAGGAGGCTAAAAGAATGGCTTACGTTCACTTTTAAGTTTTCTGATTTTCTGCGATGTAAATCCTTCCATTCTTCCTGAATTTTTGTAAAAATAAGGTCTGCTACACACTAAGATGTGTGAATTTATAGAAAATAAGAAAATGGCTGAGGCTCACATTTGAGTTATACTGTTAAACAAAAATTACATGAGGCTAGTGTTTTGGACTAAGCTCCTGCACTAGGCCTCAACAGACTAAAAATCAAAATATGGGCTGGCTACTTAGTTCAGTTGGTTAGAGCATGATGCTGATAACAGCAAGGTCCAGGGTTCCATTCCTGTACAGGCCAGCCAAAAAAAAAAAATTCAGCTTAGAGTCGTCCTGGCTAAAATTCCAGTCACCACCCTAAAATTAAGTTGTTATCTGACCTTCCCAGAAAGCAGGAGAGAAGAGGTAACATCCAATTTCCCAAACAGGCCAGTTTCCATCTTCAGTTGCCATGATAATAAAGTTCCCTCAGCTTTAATCTTTACACAAAAAAGGTAGCCTGAGGTAATCTGATGTTAAATAATCAGTTATATTTCTACTGTTGTCTCCCTGCCCTGGCCTTACAAGAAAGTAACTTTGAAATGACCATTTTTTTGTTCTTTGTTTCTGGTTTCTTCAGCCTTTTTCTGTCCATAAAGCCAATCTCCTCTGCTCAATCCATTGGAACACTTACTCTGTTTTATAGAATTAAGTGTTGCTTGATTCCAGAATCACAAATAAAGGCAATTGAGATCTCTAAATTTGTTGTAATTTTGTTGTGGACAAGAGAGGTAACAGAGAACTCAGGTCTCCCGAGAATTTGCAGAAGTCTTAGAAGAGGCACTAGGCTTTCCTAAGTCTGTGGAATGGGTATTTGAGACAATCTTCTCCAGATCTAAAGGAGCAAGAAGGCTCCAGCTGAAACTTCCCTTATTTAAGGAATTGGGTGTGTGTCCTAAGCCTGGAGGCAGGAGGTGTGAGCTTGGGGAAGGGCTAGCAGTGGTGTGACTGGAGGGTGGGAGCCAAAGCGGAGTGTTCTAGGGAGTTGAGATGGGAAAGATACGGTTCCTACACTCACTGAATTCAAGATCTGTTGGGGGACAGAAATGTCCAGATAAAAGGATGGGAGAGCAATACAAGAAGGCGTTTAAGTCAGTGTCAAAGGGAAGGATTAATGTAGGTAAAGGATCTCTTTCAAAGTCTACTCACCATTTAGTTATTTTGAATGACTGTTGGTAGTGAAGGCTTTTAAAAATAGGCAACAAGCTGTTTAGAAACCCTAGCCTTAATGTGCTTATATAACAAGGACCAATGCACCTGCCACCTGCCATCTTCCTCCACATTTTCCAAATCCCACCACAGGAACTGCCCTCTTTGCCCTCCTGATCCTGATCATAATTAGTAAGGCACAAGGAAACTCAGACCTTTTCGATCAGGGACTTCATTGTGACTTCAGAAATATTTTGACCTTTAGGAATTTTCTAGAACTAGATCCAAACTAATCTCTCAGTGTTTATGGTCTCCTATGAATGCCTAAGTCAACAACTGTTTATTGAGCAGACCATGGCAGGCACTGGGGGTTACAGGGAGAACCAAGACCCAGCCCCACACTGATGAGCACAATGATTTAAAAGAATCCAGGAGAAATTTTTAAATATGTAATGACCTGGCCAAATAGAGTGTTGGAGAAATGTTCATCATTTACACTTTTAAATATTCTCTCCCAAACTTAACCCTCTTTCTTTTGTTGCCTTTCCTTGTCAGAAAGTTTTTTTTTGTTGTTGTTATTAAATATTAAAATATCAGGGATGTTTTTGACTTAAGAGATTTCTCAACAGGGTTTTATGTTTCTCAGAAAAGAAGAGACATACAGATTCAGTAACTATGTAGAAGAGAATGAGGGGCACTACCATGCTGACAGCATGCCTGATGTTGAGTGACATTAAATTTATTTTTCAGACTTAATAAGCCTGAAGCCCAAAATTACCACCACTCCCAAACCACCATTTATTATAGAAGATAAAAGTAAATGACTTGAAATAGTGAAAAACACACTTCAAAACAACATCTTAGGATTCTGTCAGAAAACACTGAATCCTCCAAAGACAGTTAATAGCAAAGTTAACCCCAAAGAGCTAATACCCATCTCTTGTACTGACTGAGGCTGCTTTTGGAAATTAGGACAGGCCCTGCCCTTCCCAGGTGAAGCGCTCTCACGGGGTTGTGTTTAGTAACACCTCCAAGGTGGGGACTGCCACTGTGCTGATGTTTTTTATGACTGCCTGCCTTTTCCAGGCTCAGAGAAACATCATTGCCTTTTCCTAGATTTCTGAGAATTTCCAGGGGTCTCATGACTTGTAACATTAGGTAAGTCTGTGGGTCACTTGCTGTCCTCAAGTGCGGACGCTGCTTGGCATTCTGTCAGCCCAGACCTAAACCTCAGCTTCTTATAATCACCATTCCAAGCATCTCCCCCACACAGGCGTTTGTGAGCATGAGTGTGTGTGTAGTGAACTTCACTGGTGGTTTGGTAAGATGATGGGGTCTTGTGTGTCAGCAACACCACACCTAACATAACATCAGCAAGACCTGTTCCTCCTCTCTTTGGGTCGCCCTGCGTGCTGCTAGGCACCTGCTCTCCCCTGTCCTCACTTCCCTTCTTTCCTTCCCCTCTTCTTTTGACCTAAAATTCAAATTCTTCGATTTATGTGGAATGCTTTAGTCCTCCTCGGCACCCGACCCTGAACTCAACTCTGGGCCTTCTTTGCACAGCTTATAATGGCTTGGCTAAATAGCCTGATTAAGTTCCTAAACAAAGGCCATCCGCCCTTAACCCCCCATGGGGTAGTGTGGTCATTTGAAAATATGTCCACAGATTCTCTGATACTTCTCCTTTCAAAGGATGGACCTATTTCTCATCCCCTTTAGTGTGGGCTGTATTTAGTCGCAGTTCCAATCAATAAAGTGTGGCAGAAGCAGCATGTGGCTTCCCAGTTGAGGGCAAAAAAGACTGGCTCCCTCCTCTCTCAGATCAAGGACTCTCAAACTGATGTGGGAAGGGGTGCCCAGAAAAACTCCTCCCTTCCCTTTCTCCAGTGCTAATCCTTCTAACCAGACATCACCAAGCACAGCTCTGGGTCAAAGTGCAAAGTGTAGAGGGGTCAAAGGGGCAGTGCTGAGCCACAGCAAAGGAGTAGAGACCATACCACCGAGGCACTCGACTGGAGAAGAGGAGGACATGGGCCCCAGAGTCACAGAAGCCTGGTGGAGTCCCAGCTACAGCTCTGACGACCAGCCCCTTTAAGCTTCGGGAGCTTCAGTTTGTTCATCTGTAAAATGGGCCATTATCTTCTTCATACAGGTGCTGCAAGGATTAAGCAGATTGAGGCACAGACAGGCTGGGTGTAAGGCCTGGTCCAGTGTAAGTGCTCACTCGGTGGTAATAATTATTACGGTGATTATCACTGGTGGATCACCTACTGTGTGTTGAGCTCTGTGCTAGCTATATTACATACATTATCATATCATTTTAATACTCACACAGTAACTCAACAAGGTTGGTATGCTGCAGTGGTTGAATAGTGTCCCTCCAATATGTCCAAAACATAACCTCAGGTACCTGTGATGTGACCTTATTTGGCAATAGGGTTTTTGCAGATATAATTATTATGGATCTTGGGATGAGATCATCCTGGATTAGAGTATGCCCCAAATCTAATGACTGGTGTCCTTATAAGAGAAAGAAGAGGGAGATTTGAGACAGGAGAAACACAGGGAAGAAGGTCACATGAAGACAGAGAGAAGATTGGAATTATGTTGCCACAAAGCCAGGGAAGACCAGGGGCTGGCTGGTTAGCTCAGCGGGTTAGAGCCCAATCTTATAACACCAAGGTCACAGGTTTGGATGCCCGTACCTGCCAGCTGCCAAGAAAAACAAAGCCAGGGAAGACCAGAGCTGAAAGGATTCTCCCCTTAGCCATTGGAGGGAACATGGCCTTCCTGGAACCTTGATTCTGTATTTCTCATTGCTAGAACTATGAGAGAATAAATTTCTATCATTTTAAGCCGCCAAGATTGTGGTCATTTGTTACAGCATCCCTAGGAAATGAAATGTGTATGTTTTGGTCTCCACTTTACAGATGAGGATATGAAGACACAGAAAGACGAGCAAATTTGCTGAGTCTGTTTTTACGCAAAGAACCAATTTACGCTAGATACACATGAAGCTACTTAGTATCCATAAGAGAAATGATCAGGAACCAAAACAAGAAAATTAGGACAAATGTGCAGCTCCAGGTCTCTACTGGAGAAAGGAAAATAAGTTCACCTCATTTCACTTAATGTGCAACTTTGCACAAATACCAAAGCTCATTTAATTAGGTCAGGAGAAACCCTCTTGGAAGGAGAAAGCTAGCAAATAGAACTCAGGGTAACATGTTAATCAGCTCAGCACAACTCTCTATGGAAGAGGCAGCCCAGACCAACCAGAGCCAGTCCTAAAAACCAATGACTTACACTCCTGGGAGACTTTGAACAGATTAAATTAATAGAGCACTTAAGGGAGGAAGCAGGCTAACTGCTTAAAATCTGGGAATCAAAAGAAAAAATTTCAGAACAATTTTGTTTGTGGAAAGGAATCGAGTCACACTTTACTTTCTCTTTGGTTTCTTTTCAAGATGCTGAAATTGCAAGTCTAAAGAGTAATGAAAAATCACAGTTTTTTTCTGAGATGCAAACAGCAGTGAATCATTAATTTTGAAGGTCCACCCATTTCCCAAGGAGACATGCCTGGTTTGGACCAACTCACAGAGCACTGGGGACAGGTCTCTCCTGACCTACACCATTATCATCCCATGAGACTTCTTGTGTCTTTCTCTTGAACAAAAATTTGCATTTTCTATAATTGCAAAAGTAACAAATGCTTAATGTGCAAAACTTGGAAAACTAGAAAAGGCTCAGAGAAAACACAAGGAAAAAATAAACACCATAATACCACCTACTACATTTTGAAATACATTCCTCTGATAGTTTAGATATAATTATAAACGTGTAATTCAAAACCAAACTGACTTTAGCAGCTCCTGCATGTTCATGGGATGGGTGGGGCGAGGCAATAATTTATATTTGGGGAGAAAAAAATACAACATTCAATAGTATTTACTATGTGCCAAACGCTATACTAAGCACTTCATACATTAAGAAACTTTTGCCTACCACCAAGTCCAAAGATATTCTTCTGTTTAACTCATTCCATTCTCAGCACCTCTATTAAATATTAGTGCCATTCCCATTTTATAAGTAAGGAAACCGAGGCACAGAAAGCACCGTGCCCCAAGCCACACAGCTGGTAAGTGGCGGAGCCATCTTGCTCCAGAATCTGTTTGGGAAGCACGTGCCCTGCTGTGCCAGCATCATTATCACTCTCCTCTTTAATGAAGCAGGGAACCCTGAGCATTTTCTGATTGTTAAACCTGCCCCCTTCTGCTGGAGAAACTGTTTTAGAAATTTTATGCTTGGCTGTCTTAATCGTGAACTTTGGCTTCTGTAACCTAGCTTGCCTCCTGCACCTGTGTGCTAATGAAAGGTAACCGCAGTTTTGCACTGCCCTAAGGGCTGAATGCAAATTTGGCTCCAGAATTGACCAATGAGCTATGTCTCATAGCCAACCAATCCAAATTAACAGACTTGCATCCCTCATTTGCATAAGAGGACCTCAATGAGAACTTGGGTGGGAAGTTTGAGCTATATAAGGCTGCCCCTTTCCTTCACTGGGGAGACACTATCCTGATGCTCCTGCTCTCCTTGCTTGCAAGCAATAAAGTGCTGTAACACCAAAAAAAGCTGTAAACTAATAAAGAGCTGTAATACCAACATTGGTCTTGGATTCCTCTGTGTGAACACCTCCCAACAGTTATCACGACTCTTCCTCTTTAGTGCAAGTGGGAGGGAGGGACTGTTAGGAGTTTCCCCATGTCCTCTTCTGTCCCAGACCTGACATCTGTCAGTCATCAAGAGGTCTTGGCTTGTAATGCCAGGGAGCGAAGAACACGAGATGGGACTGGGGTGAGGTGATTGAAGCGAGGAAGGGACAGCCCTGCCCTGGCGCACACCCCAACCCTGCCCCCGGCTCTGGCCCTGCCCTGGCTTTGGTCCTGCCCCTGGATCTGCCCCCGCCCCTGTGGCCTGACCCTGTGAGAGAAGCACCCGTTTAGAGCAGGCAAGGCATCCACGCGCTGCTCTGAGGGTTAAGGAAAAGTCTGCTGCATGCTCTTTTGCCTTGTTCAGGTGGTTTGGGAGAAATCCAGGGAAATGGCAGAATCCCACCCCTGAGTTGGGACAGTGAAGGGGAAAGAGAACTCTGGTTGGGCTGAGAGGGACTCCCTGGAAATGTGGATAAACTTGAGAACACTGTACACAGTACTTTACACATAAATAGCCTAGAGGATACAACTAATTTTATTTCAGTCCCAAAGGGCTGAATGATCGCAGCTGACATCATTGGGAGAGAGATATACATTCATGCATGAATATACATACACTAACATAATGTGTATTAAGTGTTACATATAGCAGATACATGACATAAAACATGTACAAGTAGATATGTAAATAATTTTTTACAAAAAGTGACACCTATGAAATATAAAACTTATAATATATATAAATGTAGACTGTTGCATGGTTATATAACATATGTAATACATGTTATTATAATATACACAATATAATATGATGGTTTATATGTAAGATATACAAGCACATATTAATATAATTCTTATTAAAATGTAACACATGATTTAATGTTTTCTCCATTGAATATTTTTTTACAAAATGGGACATTAATATTTATAATTTTGTGGGTTTTTTTCTTTTTACTTAGGAATATGCTGTGAATGATTCATCTTTTCAGTAATATGTTCTTTTACAATATGATCATAGATATTTTTATTTTTTATTTTTTTTGGCAGCTGGCTGGTACAGGCATTGAACCCTTGACCTTGGTGTGATCAGCACTATGCTCTAACCAACTGAGCTAATCAACCAGCCCCTGATTGTTAATATATTTTTATATTCTATACAGAGGTATCATAATTTGCTTAACCAGTCTCTAATTTGGTTATTTGGGCTGTTTCGAGCTTTAGCTATTATAAATAATGCTGTTGATGAGCTTTATCATAAATAGAACTTGTAAACATCTCTGAGTTGATACATTCTGCTGGCACCTGTCAGGGCCCAACAGGAAACAGTGGCACATTGAAACTGGGTGGTTGACAATAAAAGAACAAGGTATAAAGGTGTGGGCTGGCTTTTGGGAAACCAGTCGGGGTCGGTTCAGTGCCTGAATGGTAGTAGCTCCCCTAGAAAATGAGGCCATAGTGAAATAGTCTATTTCTCTTTTTACTTGTAAGGTCAAATTCTTTTTATATGTTTAGTTTTCTTTTGTGAATTGCCTTTGCCCTTTGCAGGGGTCATCTTTTCCTGCTTGGTTTGTGGAGTGTTATATCATCGACTGTTGGTTTGTTTCACCAAATATTTCAGTAGGTTTGTTAGTTTTTATAGGCGGTTTCTGTTGTTTTGACACACAGTAGTTTAAAATTTTTATGTAGTTAAATCAATTAATCTTTACCTATATGTTCTAGAATGATGACAATTTCAGTAAGACTCTATAAATAGAACTTCTAGTCTATTTTACAGCTTCTTTTTTAACCTCTAATTTTTAGCTTAGAGCTATAGTCTTAATCAGAGCTATAGTCTATATGTTTCATTATCGATTAACTATTTATGCTAAACCTGAAAAAAATTGAATATGATTCCTCCCCTTGAAAATATTTCACTGTTTACTTTTTTTTTCTTTGGTGTCTGGCTGGTATGGGGATCTAAACCCTTGTTTGACCTTGGTGTTATAACACTGCACTGTAACCAACCGAGCTAACTGGCCAGCCCTAAAAATGTTTAAACTTTTTACAAACACAAGTATAGTCATGAATCATAACATTGCCTGACCTTGTGGTTTTCCATTATAGTTTCAAAGCAGGGTAGAGTAACTCTGCTTTTTCTTAAGCAAATTTATCTTCCAGGTGTTGCAAGGATAATAAACTCTGCTTCCTAAAGAGAACACTTGCCTGGGCCTCAGCATACATGCCCTACCTTAAAACATCTAAGTGAAGCTAGAGAATTTTTTCAAGAATCATCTTTAAGAGGTTCAAGATGGATTAAATGGGAAAAGTAAGTTTTTAAAAATAAAATAACTTTACAGAATATGATACAAACATGTAAACTAATATATGAGCATAGGCTTGGGGCCACTCATTCTGTGTTTCAACCCTAGTTCACCACTTACAAGCTGAATAATACAAGAAACCAAACTGTTTTTCCTCTCTATGCTCACACTCACAATACTTCACTTCCGACACCAGATGTGTGAGTTTTTTCCCCCACACATCAATTCTCCAGCAACACCAACTGGGTGTCCTATAATTTAACTTGATTCTGACACTATCTACCTGGAGTTAGCATCAGATTCCACAGGTTAGGGGTTCAATGCCATAGGACTGGCCCCCAGTGAGTTGCCCATTGCAAGTCCAGGCCTCTTGTACTTCTGACCAATTGGTTATAAATCAGAGATTCCCTCAAGCCCCTCCTTAGGTTCAATCATTTACTAGAATGGCTCACAGAACTCAGGGAAACACTTAAGTTTACTGGTTTACTCTAAAGGATATTACAAAGGATACAGAAGAACAGCCAGAGGAGTATCTATAAATGCTGAATGCCTTCCAAGCAAATGAAATGTTCAATTAAAATTATATGCTTATAGATTTTTATCAGTTTTGGTTGTACCTATCTGTGTGAAAAGACATTTCAAAGATGAAAGTCATAAAATTTCATTACAGATCAGTAACAGGTGACCAATTGCAATAGATTTTGATGACAGGGAACACTAAGTTTGAACCCCAATTAAGCAAAGTGTTATCCTCCCTGCAAAAAAGCATTTCATTTTTCCTATTGATAAACCTATTACAAAATAATTCACTCTATTATTATTACTATATTTTGAGTTCTGTCAGTAAACATTTTGTGGAAATTTGTATTCTCTTGTTATATAAATACCTACACAATAATCTCAATTTTACCTCTTGGCCTACAAAGTATACAGTATTTATTACATAGCCCTTAACAGAAAAAATTCACTGACCTTGGATTACAGGATATAAATCAAAATGTAATGGTGGTGTTTCCTGTTTAGTTTCTGAATGTTTTGATTTATTTTTTGTTTTTGCTATTTGTACTTTCTCATTTATTTTCAGTGAACATGTATTAACAATGTGTCTTAGCCTGTTTTGTGTTGCCATAACAGAAATACCTGAGACTGGGTAATTTATAAAGAAAAGAGGTTTATTTGGCTTACGATTCTGGGACAGCTGCATTTGGCACGGGCCTCAGGCTGCTTCTACTCATGGTGGAAAGTGGCAGGCAGCCAGTGGGTACAAGTAAATCACATGATGAGAGAAAGCAAGAGAGAGAGAGAGAGAGGAGGTGCAAGGGTCTTTTAAACAACCAGCTCTCACGGGAACTAATAGAGTAAGAACTCATTCATTAATCCTCCCACCTAGGGATAGCATTAATCCATTCATGAGGGATCTGCCCCCATGACTCAAACAGCTTCCAGCACTGCCACATTGGGGATCAAATTTCCACATGAGTTTTGGTGGGGACAACACATCCAAACTCTATCACAACATAACAAGGAAAATAAGCTATTTATAAAATTAGTTTTATAAAAGGAAACTGTTCTTCATTCAAGTCAATAAATGCATCACTAGGAGAAGTGCTCTGTTCTGTTCTCACCAGCCAAGTAGGCTCACTTCTACAGAATTCATTGTCTTTCTCATCAGGAGTGGAAAATTGCATTGAAACTAAGGACTTCCTATGAAGAGAAAGTCTTGTGTTTTCTTTAGAGCCACATCACAGCAGAGTACAGGAAGACACTTTTCATTGCCACAAGGCCAGCTGAATCAGACTGTTAAGAAGCCCAGCTCAGCCTTATGGAGAGAAGGCTTATGGTGGCCTATAGGCTGACCTCCAGCCACAGTGTCTGACATCTTGCCCCATGAGAATGCTCTGTAGCACACTGCACATTTGACTGGAAGTAACTATGCCGTGACTGATCTAAGATCACAGGTTAGAGGAGCTGGGGGCAGCTGAAAGGGGATTAAAAATTAGCTCTATCAATTTTGCCCAGTAACTGTCTGAGCCAATGGTGATCTGTTTTGGTGCTTGCAAACCTTTTATTTGTTTTCAAAAGTTTTACACAGAACCCCAATTTACACACACACACACACACACACACACACACCCATTGTTTTATCTGTATAAATGAATTTTATAATTTCATAATTTCAAATGGCAATATTTACCACCTATAATAATCAAACAACAAAGCAATTGAGCCTGTTTTGATAAAAAAACATTTTTAATTAGTTTAGATTAGCCTCAGCATCATGTGTTTACTCCTGTATTATGTTACTGTTGCATGGAATCAATAGAATCCTGATTACCACATATGTGTGATTACAAATGGTAACAGCCTTTAACAACTTGCTTTGCAATCTCAGGATATCCTTTAATTAAACTGATCTAAAAGCTTGAAAGAAGAGGAGAATTTTCTTGTTTCAGAAATTGAATCACTAGTATTCTCTTCTAACTGCAAATATTTTTTTAACATGAATACGAAAAAGTCAATCACATAACATATAAATTATAATAAACATCAAAATGATGAATATGGTCTGTTTACCACCTGAAGTGTTCTACACTCACCAGTTATTGCCCAACTCACTATTACGCTGGGTTTGGATTTAAGTGAATGGATGTGCACAGACATGAACTTTTTTTTTTTTTTGGCAGCTGGCAAGTATGGGGATCTGAACCCATGACTTTGGGGTTATAAGGCTGTGCTTTAACCAACTGAGCTAACCAGCCAGCCCCCACACCTGAATATTTTTAAAGAATGAGGGTAGAGCTATGATCTTCCTAATCAATAGCTACAGGAAGGTCATAGAGGTCAATAGCACATACTTGATGGGCTAGGGCTTGGGCTCACAGACCCCACAAGCCCATTGTACAGACTGGATCACAGACCCTTCCCACGCAGGTCTATGAGCTAGGTAATAGAAAAAGGTTCTGGGAGCCATGGGTAAAAAATTAGTAGGCTTTATTTAGAGCTAGGAGCAGCAGTCCTAGTGACTTCCCAGAGCGTCCCGAGAAGCACCATGTATCAGAGCCCTTAGTTCTTTATACTTAGGTCCATAACCCAGGGCACCTGGGTGCACATGTGCAATTATATTAGGTAGTAACCAAGGGACACCCGGGCATTAAGTGGCTATTTACGTAAAAGCTCCGCAAGATTCTGAATATCTGAGGGGCCCTGACCATTTTCCTATATTTTCCCAACAATACTTGATAAACATTTTTTAATTGAATGAATGAATGAGGTTCTCTCTCCGAAACTGTTAGTCTGGCAGCCCTAGTTAGTGTTGTGGTGGTCTCCCCCATGTTAGAATCTGATATGGAACATCTGAGTGTACGTGTTTACATTTGTTTGTTATAGTTTTTATTTATTTATTTAAAGATGACTGGTAAGGGGATCTTAACCCTTGACTTGGTGTTGTCAGCACCACGCTCCCCATTGAGCTAACCGGCCACCCCTATATGGGATCCGAACCCGTGGCCTTGGTATTATCAGCACCACACTTTCCCGAGTGAGACACAGGCCAGCCCGTTGTTTGTTATAGTTTTTAGACACAACACAGTGAGGTAGTTATGAATGAAGGCTTTGGAGTCAGATGGCCTGTGGAGTCGGTTCTACCATTTACTAGATTCATGGTCTTGCAAAAACTGCTTAACTTCTCTGTGCCTTAGTTTCCTCATCTGTCAAATGTGGATAATAATAACCACTTCATAGGATACTTGTAAGGATTAAATGAGCTATTCACGTAAATGACTTGTCATAAATTTGTTTAATATAGTTCCTGCCTTGGCATCGCATTATTAGGCCTGACATAAGTTGTTTGAAATCCAGTTGCACCCTGTCACCTTTGACCTAGTTAAAATTTTCCCTCCTTGTGTAGTCGGTTGTGATATAGCCTACTCGTTCCTCATCCCACTGACCCCAAACCCAACTGTCAAGCTGTTTCACAGACTGGGTCACAAACCCTTCACACACCAGGCTGGGTCCCCAGACCTCCCACACGCAGATCTATAAGCTAGGTAATCAGCAAACAGGACCTTGGAAGCCATAGGTTCAAAAGGCATGGCCACTAGTGCTGTGGCCGCCCCAGGCAGCACGCCAGCCAAAGCCGTAGCGCATGCACACCAACTCCATCCACACCCCCCCACACACACAATTTGTTTACTGAACCACCCCAACCTGGCCCGAGGCAAGAGCCTGATTAAATTGTTCTATTTTCCCAGCACCAACGCACCCCACAGCTGCTGACCACAATAAAACCTAATGGTCAGTGCCAGAATCATCTAAAGAAGTTCCTCTCTTTGCTTGTATTTTCTTTAAACTAGCCAATCCACAACCCCCATGGGAAAACCTGAGGCACATGGACCTTCATAAATGCATAATCCTACAAGTCCTCCCCACATCTGCCCCGCCCTCTCCCTCCCCACCTGATGGTTGAGCTCCCTGCCACCTCTAGACTTCCTGTTGACCTCTCATTTGCACCCCTAACCTCTCTGGGGCTTGTAAGTAATAAATTTGGGTTTCACTTCCTCATTGTGTCTCACCTGATACACACATCTGAACCCAAATTCATCAGGGCTGTCCTAGAGAGTGGCTGTCTTGGCTTATGGCCATTCTCGAGAGAGAAACCTCAAGACCAAATTAGACAAAAAAAAAAAAAAAATCACAACATAACCTGATAAAGGTTTGCTATTTAAAACTGGTAAAATAATTAAAATATACCAAAGAAATGTAAATTGAAAACAAATGCTTACAGAATTCTCCAAAGAATCCTAAGATTGCAGGAAATATAGTTTGAAAAACACTGGTTTAGAAGAAAATGAGCGTGTGTTTGTGCATCTCAAAGCAAAACGATCTCCTCCTTTAATCTGGTTGCTCAGTTTGTCCCAGAAGAACTCTGTGAGTTTCCACACCCCTGCTTTGATCTAATTCCCAAATCCTCATTTCTATCCTATGCACAACCAAGTTTCCTCTGAAAGAAGAAGGATGGTGTATTAGTTACTGTATTAGTCCGTTTTTGTTGCTTATAACAAAATACCTGAAACTGGGTGATTTACTAAAAAAACCCAAAATTTATTGCTACACTTTCTGAGGCTGGGAAGTCCAAAGTCCATCTGGTGGTGGCAACAGTGACCCAGGGGTCTCACATTGCAAGATGGTGGAAGCAGAGAGAGCAAGACAGACTCTCCTCTCCTTTTAATGTCCTCAGAACCACACCCCCGACCACCATTTTTAATCCATTCACTACAGCACTGTCCTGCAACCTAATCACCTCTTCAAGGCTCCACCTTTCAATTACCATAATAGGATCTCCCACCCTCTTAACAGTCACAGTGGGGGCTAAGTTTCTAATACATAAAACTTGGGGGACACAATTCAAGCTTCAGGGAGTTTTGGGGGACACAATTCAATCCCCTATAGTTACTTAGGGCTACTGTAACAAACTAGCACAAATTGGGTGGCTTAAAACAAGAGACATTTATTTTGTCACAGTTCTGGAGGCCAGAAGTCTGAAATCAAGGTTTGGCAGGGCCTCTGAAACCTGCAGGTGAATCCCCCTAGCTCCCTAGCTCCATAGCTCCCTGGTTTTTGGTGGTTTGCTGGCTGTCTCTGGTGTTTGTAGGTGCACTATTCTAACTTGTCTTCCCGTGGCCTTCTCCCTGTGCCTCTTCACACTGTGCTATGGGTCAAATGTATTCCCAAAAGTTCATGTGTTGGAAACTTGATCCCCACCATAACAGTGTTAAGAGGGTGGGAAATCCAATTATGATATTATTCATGGAGTAATGGGTTATTATGGGTGTGGATGTGTGGCTTTATAAGGGGTGCATGAGAAAGCTCTTGCCATTTGTAGGGAAAATGCAGGAAAATGGTCAGGGCCCTTCAGATGTTCAAAATCTTGCCAAGCATTTGATGTAAATATGCATGTGCGCCCAGGTGTTCCTTGGTTATTGTCCAGTGTAATTGTGTACCCAACTGTCCTGGGTTATGGACTTAAGTATAAAGGATGAGTGGCTCTGATACTTGGGGCCACCCACCACTGCCAGGATGCCCCCGGGGGTGCCACAGGGAGGCCGCTACTGCTACTAGAGGCTGTTGCTGCAAGCTGTTGCAGCCAGTGCCCCCAGGATGCCCTGAGAAGTCACCACCGCTGCTGCCACCGGATCTGCTGTAAGCTGCTGCCATTGCTGAGGAAGCTGAAGACTAAGCTCGTGTTGTCTGCCAATGGCTCCTGGGATCTTTTCCCAATTACTTAGCGTAGACCTGCATATGACGGGTCTGGAGACCCAGCCTGGCATGTAAGAGGTCTGGTGTGTGAGGGGTTTGTGACCCAGTCTGCACAATGGGTTTGAAGAGTCAGTGTGACCTAGCCCAGCTCTATCTCTCTCAAACCTATCTCATCCTTTTATCCTATACGTCACCGAAACCCAAAGATTGGCAGTCGGGATTTTGGGACAAAAGGCATGAGATATTTTCTCCCTGGTTGCATATCTCTAAACAACTAGATACCACAACTTGAGAATGGGCCCCTGTTTATGGGCATTGGTGGCAGCCACCCTTTTAACATAAGAAAGCTCTAAACTAACTTTTAAACTACAAACAGTCAAGACCTTGTCAGCCATAAGGCAAAGTCACTTCTCTCCCTTTCCTGCCTACAACCTATT
This sequence comes from Galeopterus variegatus, assembly GCF_000696425.1. Classification (NCBI taxonomy): domain Eukaryota; kingdom Metazoa; phylum Chordata; class Mammalia; order Dermoptera; family Cynocephalidae; genus Galeopterus; species Galeopterus variegatus. The sequence continues at coordinate 352,433 of NW_007727511.1, forward strand.
CACCTTACTTTCATTGAAAGCTCCCAGTTCTCCTTTAAACCTTGCCTTCCCTTAAAATCCAGCCACTCTCATCTCAAAACACTCATGACCCTTAGAACACAATTGCATGGAGGCTTTAGACCTCCTTCTCAGTCCCTTTCCACACATCTCCTCGCATCCCATTATGTGGTTCATAGATGGAAGCGCCACCTCCATGCCCGCCCCCTGGGAAGGTTATGCTATAGTAAATCTAACACAAGCTATTGAGACTGCACAACTCCCAAAGGAGGCTGGGGTTATACACTGCTGAGGACACCAAACCTCCAATGACCCCATAGCCCAAGAAAACAAACTGGCAGATCTAACTGCAAAACAGGCCACTCAGTCACCAGGCCCCCACTCTTCCTCTCCTGCTCAGGTCCTTCTCATGGCCCCTATGCCCTTATCCCAATACACACTCCAAGAAATACAACACCCCCAACAGTAGGGGGCACACAGAAAGGACAACTGGTATACTCTCTCCAGTCGCTATGTCCTCCCTACCACACAGGCTGAGCAAAGCCTTTTAGATTTCCATAATTCAGTTCATACAGGCCATGAACTCCTACCTACTACACCTTCTTCAGCCCTTATATCACTCTCCCCACAAAAGGACACGCTATCCTCTAACATTAGTAGATGCCTTTTCATGTTGGTTTGTGGCTTTTCCCGCACTTTAGAGGATGCTACAGCAGTAACGCATGCTCTCACCTCAGAAATCATGCCTCGTCTTGGCCTCCCCACCGGTCACTCAGTCGCCTACAGGCCCCCCCCTGCAAGCCCACAGGCCTCAGCCCCCTTGAACTTATGTACAGTAGGCCCTTCACTCTCATGCCTCTCCCTTCCAGCTCGTCGCCTTTAGGCCAGTATCTCCCTGCTCTTCTGCTCATTAGGGATCTTCTTAGGGAGGAGGTCAACCTGCTATTACCTCATCTTTCCCCACCACCTTCTCAGACTTTAAACTGAGCCCGGGACAGCAAGTGTATATTAAACCTGAATCCCAGTGCCCCTCTCGCCATGCTGGGAAGGGCCTTATACAGCACTTCTCGCCACCCCCACGGCAGTAAAAGTACTAGGAAAGGCCCGTTGGTATCGCTTATCCTTGGTAAAACTAGCACCTGAGTCTTTACCCCAAAATCTGTTGACACCAAGCCAGAGGGGTCCCCCTGCTCAATCCCAACCTGACATCTCCTCACACTTTGTCCATTTTAGGACCCACAAAACTGAAAATCTCCAGGACCTTCGCTCTTTCCCCCAATCCCAGAAGAAGGACGATCTTTCCCCGGCGATTATCCTCTCGCTCTTGCAGGCCCGATTCACGTCCTTCACCCAAGAGCTGCTATCACACCGTCTGTTCTAGCACTTGCTACGGGATGGGCAGCAGCTGCCCCAGAGCAGTGTGACAATACAGGAAGGTTTCTCCTGGCACTACTTTACCTCCTATTGGTAGGATGCTTCTTAGCAATGTCACTGTGGCAACGTGCCCTTTAAATTCTTTGGGCTCCCTAAGCCTTTGCATCCTTCCCGTGTGTTTCCTCCTATCTCAGTGCTCCCCCTTACCTGGAACATGGAGGTTCCAGGTCCGCAGGGACGATGCAGTCCTCAGCGAATCAGACTGGTCCCCAAGCAACTCATCTGTCTCCCACTTTGCAAGAAACTTTTTGTGGCCACCCCCCTCCCTGTCGATGCGGCCCGCAACGTTTCCACCAACGTCTCTTCACTTTCCTCCAATCTTACCTCCGTGGGGACCATCAGCGTCGTGCAGGGCCTGCCCACACTCTGCGTCACTGACACCAAACGCTGCAACTCAATTACCCCCTCCTCATCCAGGCCCTAAAACAGGAATATATTCCCTTTGTAAAACTACGTTATGCTATTGCCTGCCCCGCAACATGATTTCCTGCATATTCTTTTGGCTCATCCCTGACATCACCCTCCAGACAGATGCAGAGATGGAGACGGGACTGGGACTAGCTTCGCCCCCCCCTCAGGAAGTGCCCCCTGCTCCCGTAGGGCACTAATTGTACCTGTGAATTGGGGCAGGGATCCTTCCTGCAACTGGGACTGACATAGCGGGCCCTGCTACTGCCTCTCAATTCTATCAAAAACTCTCAGAAGAACTAAGCATAGACAGCATCTCCTCCCTCCACTGACAGGTCACCTCACTCGCGACATTGCTTTACAGAACTGTCGGGCCCTTTACTTCCTTACAGCCGAGAAGGAAGGCACCTGTCTCTTCTTGGGGGAGGAATGCTCTTATTACATAAATGAGTCCGGGGTGATCCAAAACAACTTAAACCATTTCACTGAACCCTTGGATGCCCTGGCTTATGCCCCTACTAGGACCCCTAACTGTTCTGGGACTCATCGTGCTTTTCGGTCCCTGTCTCTTTTGGTGTTTCTCTAATTTCTTGCAGGAATGTATGCAGGCTTTCATGAACCAAAAGGCCGCTGAATTGTCCCTGCAAGGAGGATATCAGCCCCTCAGAATCAGCGACCCTTCCCCAGAGGAATACAGCCTCCCCACACGAAACTAATACCCCGCCACCTAAATCTTTATTTTTACCATATCTTCACCCAACTCCAGCAGGAAGTAGTTTCAGAAGAATGAGACCTCCACCCTTTCCCCCTTTTCCTATACTTAAAAGGCAGGAAAATAGATCTGCAACATAACCAGAGACACTTTAGACAAGCCCAAGTACGAAAAGGCACCGCTCACCTCCTCCCCTCCCCTCCCCCTTCCCTTTACCAGAAGCCTCCTGACTTGAACAGAAACCCCTTTTGCTTCCGCAAAGACGCAGTTCTCCACCCCGAGCCACATTAGCATAATGCCCCTCCTTGATGGTATCAGCCAGCCCTTGGTGCATTATATAAGCTCTACCACCCCCACACCTGGTGCTGTCCCCCATTTTCAGGGCAGCCCCGGGCTGTTCCCCACTTTGAGCACAGCCTGGCAGATTCTTTTCCTTTAATAAAGCTTGAATGGTACCCAGCATCTCGGCTCCCTGTCTTTCAGAAGGGTCTGTGGGCCTTAACCCCTAGCCCTGACAATGTAAATGGAAAACTTAGTGTAACTAAAATAATGAAACATTTTGGCTTTAGTTATGAAATGCCTAGCCATACAATTAGTGTAGCTATTGCTGTAACCTGACAATTGGCGGAGTCACTTAGCAAAACACCATTCTTGTCATGTTATACTCTGTGTTACCACAGGAAACTGCAGAAAATTCCCATGCAGAAGAGGCCCTCACCAGATACTCCCCCTGGACCACTGACTTCCCAGCCTCCCAACTGTAAGAAATGTTTCATTTTCTTATAAATTACCCAGTTACAGGTATTATGTTATAAGCAGCATAAAACTAATACACACTGTGTCCAAATTTCCCCTTTTAATAAGAAACCAGTCAGATTGGTTTAGGGGCCCAACCTAACAACCTCATTGTAACTTGATTACCTCTCTAAAGACCCTATTTCCAAATGAGGCCACATTCTGAGTTATTAGGGATTACAACTTGAACATATCTTTTGGTGGGGACACAATTCACCTGTAACAGATGGCAATGAAGAAAGTCCAAGTTTGATTGACTGCTAAGTAACCTAGATGTGCCATAGGGACTGAATGGGCCTCAGTGCTATGAAAAGGTTTGCATCCATTCGAGTCCCTGCACTTAGTAGAAGGGCACTAGCATGCCTTGATGAGAGCTACCAACTCCCCCATTCCTTTCTGATTAAGTGCTACCCCTCTCATTCCTTTCCCTCCCTAATTAGCCTTTCTCCTTTCCTCCCTTCATTCAACAGTGCTGATTGGGCGAGAAAGCAACTCTGTGATAGCAATGGAGGCCAAACAGCCAATTACTCCAAACCAGTGTTGGCCAGATTGGGGAGTTTGCACACTAACCTCAACTCACTTCACCTTTTTTTTTTTTTTTTGGTGGCTGGCCATTATGGGAATCCGAACCCTTGAAACACTGTGCTCTAACCAACTGAGCTGACTGGCCAGCACCTCACCTTCTGATGACACGAGACTAATCTCCCTTCATTTTTATCCTTAAGTCTCCACCCCCAAGAGAACATGGGATGCATGTAACATACATGATGCCACAATGTGCATGCACACTCATCTCTACTTGAATATGCATAAGAATAACCCAGCCTGCTGTGGATTGAATGGTGTCCCCCAAAGTCCATGTATTAAAAACCTAACCCCCACTGTGACAGTGTTAAGAAGGTGGGAAATCCTATTATGGTAATTGAAAGGTGGGGCCTTGAAAAGGTGATTGTGAGGATCATGCCCAAGTAAATGGATTAATCCATTGCTTGTTTAATGGTGGTCACTGGCATGGTTCTGAGGGCTTTAAAAGGAGTGAGAAGTTAGCTCTCTCTCTGCTTCTGCCATTTTGCCATGTGACACCCTGCACTGCTGTAGAGTCACCTCACCAGATGTGTTCCCTGGACTTTGGACTTCCCAGCCTCTGAAAGTGTAAGCAGTAAATATTGTTTCCTTATGAATTACCCAGTTTCAGGTATTTTGTTATCAACAACAGAAGGGAACTAATACTAATAAGTAAAAGTAAGTAATTACTAATACTAAGTAATATTCTTGTTGAATATATATAAATCCTTTAGCTAGACCCTTTGAAGTTGTAACTGCCTGCTGCTTGGACAACTTGGTTTAGGTCGTGAAACCAACCTCACTCTTGGCTTGCACAACCCACATAAACTCCTATCTGTTAGATGCTCAAATCACTGTCTCTGTGTTTCTATTGGCATACACAATAGACAAGGACCCCGTGGTGTTTACCTGCAATAGCACTGAGTGCTGCTACACCTGCGGTGCTGTTTTCAGCACATTGCAAACACCACTGTTAAATCGACACTACCCCCTTGTGATGCAGGTGCTATTGTGACTATGTTACAAATGAGAAAACTAAGGCCCAGTGAGGCTGATAGACCAGGACTTGACCAGTTTGGTTTTCTAGCTGTAGTCTACAAGAGAAAGTGGAGGTTATTGTTCATGTTGGTCACTTTGTCACTTTCATTCCCACTTTTTTCCTGGCCTGTTGGTGTGTTAAAAACCTTGTCAGAGATTATGGTGGCCGTCAGTCCTCTCTACTGACTTTCAACATGACCCACTGGGGCCCATCATGCATTTAATCTGCATTTAACCATGAGCACCACGTGAAAGCAGAAGTGAAATATTTTGCCCTTTTTTCCAAAGGTGTAACAACTGTCAGAGTTTTATGACTAGGCACTGAACTGAAATGCTGATTTCCATGTGCCCAACATGTATTGAAAGATGCTTTTAATTGAAAAGTAACCTGGAAACTCCATACCAATGAGCAGCGTGTCACAGATGGTGACAAGAACCAGTGAAACTTGCTCTGTGCCATTTAATTCTCAGCAAATGACGAATGAAATTGGTATTTTAACCCCATTTCCAGGTGAAATAATTAGGCCCATGGCCCAATTGAATCTCTGGTAAATGGAAGAGACAGGATCTATCTGATTAGAGAGTCCAAGCTCTGAATCATGACTGCTTCCCAGCTACACACAACAGCAACAGACACTCAGCGGAGGACAAGTTTAGGGGAATGTAAAGACCTTCACTTTGAGAGCGTCCACACCCTGCTCTCCAGGATCAAGGAGGCTTGTCCCCACCCACGTGGTATTACAGGAATGGCTCATCTGCCTAGGGGCCCTCTTCCCCTGTGGGTCAAGGTGACTATTTCTTGTTGAATCTCAAAATACACGTACTGAATTTTCTCTTCATGAAGCATTTCCTCTGTCCTCCCACGCACATCCACCGTCTCCCCTCTTATTACCGCGGCAGGCTTACCCAGCACCTTTTATTTTTAGGATCTCAAAATGTTCCCAACTAGAAATTTTTCTTATTTTCATGCACTCATGACTGGGGAAATCAGAATCACAAAGACTATTATGATCATAATGACTCTGATGGTCATGCAACAAACAGTTCAATATAAAAGCCCTGAAAGGCAAATTAAAACCACAATGAGATATCATCTCACTCCAGTAACAAGACAGAAAATAACAAACTGCTGGTGAGGATTCAGAGAAAAGGGAACTGTCCTACATTGTTGGTGGGAATGTAAATAGGTACAGCCATTAGGGCTTGGCCGGTTAGCTCGCTTGATTAGAGCATGGTGTTGGTAATACCAAGGCATGGTCAAGAATTGGGATCCCAGCACCGGCCAGCCTCCCAAAGGAAAAAAAAATAGGTACAGCCATTGTGGAAAACAGATGAAGTTTCCTCAGGAAACTAAAAATAGATCTACTTTACGACCCAGCTATCCTACTACTGGATAGTAGTAGGATACCCAAAGGGAATGAAATGAATATATCAAAAAGACACCTGCACTCCCATGTTCATTGCAGCACTATTCACAATAGCCAAGAGATGGAATCTATCTAAATGCCCATCAACGGATGGATTTAAAAAAACCCTGTGATAGGGCCGGCCCGGTGGCGCACTGCTGTAGTGCGCCGCTTGTGAAGCGCGGAGGCGCTCCCGCCTGAGGGTTTGGATCCCACATACGGACCGGTTCCTGCTCACTGGCTGAGCGAGGCACGGGAGCAACACCGAGGGTTGCAGTCCCGTTGCCGGTCCCTCGTATAACTTCGTATAATGTATGCCGGTTCCTGCTCACTGGCTGAGCGAGGCACGGGAGCAACACCGAGGGTTGCGATCCTGTTGCCAGTCCCGGTCCGGTACGGGGGCGACACTGAGGGTTGCGATCCGTTGCCGGACACGGAAAAAGACAAAAAAAAAAAAAAACCCTGTGATATATATACACAATGGACTACTACTCATATATATATATATATAAATGATATCGTATCATTTGCAGCAACATGGATGGAACTGGAAACCATCATGTTAAGTGGAGTAAGTCAGGCACAGAAAGACAAATACTGCATGAACTCACTCATATGTGGAATCTAAAAAAAAAAAGAAAGAAAGAAAAAGAAAAAAAGTGGTTCTTATAGAAGTAGGGAGCAGAATAATGGTTACCAGAGGCTGGGAGGGCAGGAGGAGAGGACAATGATGAACTAATGAGTACAAAACTGTGCTATCTACCCAAAGTGAATCACTGTGCAGTATATACATGTATTGAAACAACACACTGTATATGCCCCACAAATATGTAAATGTTAAAATAAAAAGTAGAAACCAAAGAATAATATTTTTTTAAAAGATAAAAGCCTTGGAGGGGAGAGGCCCTACCTGTCTCTGGGGCGGAGGGGTGGGTCCGATCAGAGCCAGAGTAGAACAGAGCTACTTCTGCTGCCTAACCCGCTGCCCCGGCCCGGAGCTCAGGACCACCTGATATATGTGAAAACTGTTTCTCCCTACGAGGGACATTATCGACAGCTGGGCTGCCTCCGAGTGTGCTAGCCATTTTAACAGTAATTTAAAACGCATTCCAAATACTAGGAATAGCAGTTTGTCACTTTGTTTTTTTTTTTTCCTCCACAGACATATTAATATGGATGTGGCTAGCAGGTTCCAAGCTTTGAATTGTGCTCATTAAGTCACAGCTGGCTGGGAAGACGTGTCGATCTTCTGCCTTTATTTCTCAAGCTGGTTTTATAATGACATGAAAATGGACTCCTCCAGACACCCCCCTTCCCTGGAAGCAAAACAGTTTTGCCCTCCAGGGAGTGGATACTGTGTTTCGATGATGGTCTTTTTTCAAAAGAAGTGCATATGTAATTTCACTAATTAAAACATTTAATTTGGTGATTACCCTCACAAAAAGAAACCGCTGGAATTAACCCTGGTGGGAGAACATTCCATCCAGCTGTTACCACAGGGCCTTTCTGCGCCCTTGTCCCCTCATGCCCTGTCAGGGAGCAGCCCACCTGCTTGGGGTGTTCCCTTGTCACTCACCATACCCCAGTTTTCTGAATGCAAGCGTGACTAGCCAGATGGCCCCAGCATTAATCACTTTCCTCTGCTGAAATGCATGGTTTGATTTCTGAAACTCAGTATTTTTGAAAAGAGCTAAGGAAAAAGCTGATTCATTGCTACTCCTGAGGAATTCCTTCAGGGAAGATAATACCCTTAAGGAAACCATCTATTTCATGAAAATCTTTTTAAGTAAAACTAGCAACATCAAATAAATTCACCTCGGGAGCTTGTTATCAGTGGGGATTCCTGGACCCACTGGGACTGAAACAAGAACCTGGGCAGGTGCCCAGGAATTTGGCTTTAACAAGCTCCCCAGGTGATTCATTTGCAACCCAAAGTTCGGGAGCCACCCAGACGGTGGACACCCACTCATCCTCAGTGTGGGGCTGGGGTGTAACTGAGTCACTCAGGGAATGATGGGACCTAACCTTTGATTGGGTACAGCTGAGCTCTCCTGGCAGTCTCCGTGCTTCATTTGGAAATGACAAATTAGAAAATGATGTGCAATTAAGCTTTTCACGAGGCAGTTCATCAGTTCACCAGCATTGTACCTCAGAGCTAGCCTCTGTGGTAATCAGAAAAGTCACTAAGGTTCCCATGTCATGTGGGCTGAAGGATGACAGAGCAGAAGCCCTCAGATGTTGCCTGTCAGCCCCGGGAGAGGAGAACAGGCCAGGTGAGTCCTGCAGCCTCACCCCGGCTGGGTTCTAGGTCTCAGAAGCTGCTGAGGAAGAGCCCAGCTTATTTGCAGACATTTTTGCAGTGGTTTCCAAATGCCAGCCCAACCAGAGGCTACACCAGAGTCCCCTGGGGAGCTTATTAAAAATATTGAATTCCGGATGGCTGGTTAGCTCAGTTGGTTAGAGCATGGTGCTGATAACACCAAGGTCCAAGTTTTGATCCCTGTACTGGCCAGCTGACAAAAAAAAAAAAAAAAAAAAAAAAAAGACAAACATACGGGCTCCTGGGCCGCTGATGGAGTGGCTTGGAGGCTGAGCCCTGAAATCTGTACCTGTAGTGGTCTCCCTGGGTCTGAGAACCACTGTGAACAGACAGCACTGTTTGTTGTATCATGACGTTGTTAGGAATAAAGCCACAGAGAAGTGGATGTAAGAAAAGGAAGGAGACCTCAGAGGGCAGACCGAGGAGTCTACCATATGTGGTCATAAGGGGAAGGTAATCGATGAGGACTGAAAAGAAAGACATCCCTTTAAAAGAGGTTGTGTAATTCACATTTGTTTTGCTCCCATTTAGCACCAGGAGCTTTCAGAACATGATGCGGAGAGTGGGATGGAGAAGATGCTAATTGCTCAGGCTGCTGTCTCTTGTGAGAATTTTTTTTTAAAGGGACATTTCCAGCTATAACTGGGTGCTCCAGGGAGGGGGAAAAAAGAAAAGAAAAAAACAAGGCCCTGATTTGTAACGTTTGCTGATTTCCTTGGTGTGAGTACTCCTTCTGTGGCTGACTTCAGGCACTGACATGACATCACCGAATGTGGAGCCGGGAAGAGAGGCACACGGTCAGCTCTTTCTGCGGGCACATGCCTGCTCCAGCACACCTGGGGACAGTTCCTATATTCAAAGAAGACCTTCCCGTAATTGTCCAGCAGTATCTGCGGCAACATCATCAAAATGTGGCCATTCTGGAATGCCCCCAAGGGCCGGCGATAGGCAGAGCGGCTGGGTGGGAGGGCTCCCAACTGTGCCAAGCCCTTGCCTCTGACCCACAGCCAGCAGCCTGGCTAAGGCAGAGCCCAGTGTCCTAAGGAAGTGGGACATGCCGACAAAACAGGAACTAAGAATTTCGGGTGGGAGGAGGGGGCTTTTCTGAATCCTGCTAGCGATCACTCAGTAAAGACAAGAGTTCCCAGTAAGGAAATGGAGATGCTGCCTGCTGCCCTGGCATCAGACAAACAGATTCTTTCCAATTAGCCGCAGCCGGAGGCAGAGGGGGAGAGCTAGGTATCACACATTCTGCACAATCTGAGTTGGAGTGGAATGGAAAATATCTAATTAATCATTCAACTTTGTGTCCAAATAAGGAAACATGATGCTCAGTTATGAATTTCAAGTACTTTTAAAAACTGCTCTGGGGAGAGATGTGAAACCGGTGAGGGATGTAAAATTAGCACATATTTTCCCGACTAGGTTAAAATGTGTTTGGTGAATACTCACAAAGAAAGAAGGGGGTTCTGGGAAATCCCTCTTTTGCATGTGTGAAGAAACAATGGGGCGGGGGAGACATGAAAATACAGATCCCAGGTTTAATGGGAAATATCTTTCCGCTTCTTGGCCTTCATGGAGAGCTGTTTGGCTCTGAAACAAAAGCCAGCCACATTGTACACCTCTCTGTTCCCATATTCCTTTAATGTGTTCAACAGATTTAGAAATGAAAGGACTAGAAGACAGCAGAATACATGGACTGCTATATTTTCAAATCACTTGCTGTTTTGTTTTCTTTCTTTGGGGCTGGGGGGCGGCTAGCCAGTACAGGGATCTGAACCCTTGACCTTGGTGTTACAAGGCTGTGCTCTAAACAACTGAGCTAACCAGCCATCCCTACTTGCTGTTTTGAGAAATGTGTGTGTGTGTTTGGTGTGGGAATAAGGACGAGCTAAAGAAATATTATTTTATTAAAAAGACAAGCAAGTGATATCCTGCCATGCAATGTGCTACTAAAAATATTTGCTCCTGAGATTGCTGACAAGCAGTGGAGTGCTGGAGCCAGATGGCACTGGCTGGCCAAAGCCAGTGGTGCCCACTTCTCAACTTGATATTCAGTGCCATCACACAAGTAGCTTGACATTGGCCATAGTGGGAGTATTTACACCACAATAATTGCAGAGGTTCCTGGCCCTCTAGCCTAGAAGTCTCCTGTGGGTTCCTGGTCACTTTCCCAGGGCAGTTCTCTCTTGAGGACTCTGACATCCTTGCCAAGGGTGCCATCTCCTAGGGCTTCCAGCAGTGTTGCTGCCTTAAGCAGCTTTTCCAGAGTGGCACAATTCCTGGATGCCTCTGTTAGTGCCACAGGATCTCCTCCAGGTCAGCTCTGGGCATCCTGGGCCACTGCTAATGTGCTGAAGAGTGGACAGTGCCAGAGCTTTGCTGTCTTCAGAGCCTTTGGAGCACCAAAGTCATCCCATGTTGCATGCCAGAGTGGAGAGACTGTGTGATCCCGTAGTCAGCTGGGGTGTCTGTGGCCCTGGCAACTTATGGGCTGGACCCCTCTGTGCATGCTGAAGGCTGTCTCTGAAATCCTACAGGAGACTGGCATTCCCATGGCCACCTTGTGGCCTGAGCTCCTAGTGTCACAGCTCTGCTCATGGTCTGCACCATCTGCCACGTGCTGTTCTCTGTTCCACATCAGCTAGACCTCCCCCCTGAACCTCAGCTCTTTTTTTTTTTTTTTTGTCAAGAAACTTTCACTCATACAAGTTATCTGTGAGATGTGCAAGGAAGGTATGGGAGTTTATATCATAGCAGCACATGCAAAAAGAGATCGGATGTTCTTTAGTTTAAAAAGTAACCCACTACCGATGGGGTATGGGTACACACAGTTCTCAAACTTGTTCAGCAGCGTCTAGGGGAGCTGAAGAAATGCACACCCTATGACCCCGCTATTCCATACTGCAAAAATACTGTGAGTGTTCACCAAGACATGCGCGAGAATGACCGTTACAGCTAGGGTCCCCACAATAGTCCCACAAGGAAAATGCCCAGTGTCCATCTACACAGAAAGCATGAATAAACTGTGCTATACATTACACGAGAGAACACATACAGCAATGAAAATGGGTGAAATACAGCAGCCAGCAACGGCACAGGTATCTCTCACGAGTCTCACGTTGAGTGAGAGAAGCGAGACACGAAAGAGTGGATTTCTGTATATTCCATTTACGTAAGCTCAAAACCAGGCAAAACTAATTTTAGGCACTTGAAAACAGGATAGTGGACCCTGGGGGGTTGGGGGGAGGCTAATGCCTAAGTCCTGGAAGGAGGCCTGCTGGGGGAGCTTTGGGGATTGTCTTAATATCCAGTTTCTTGATGTAGGTGCAGGTCACACGGGTGTGTTCACTTAGTGAAAATTCACCAGGCTGTGCACTTGTGATGTGTTCCCTTTCCGTGTGTATGTTATTCCTCAATAACATTTCCATTAAATAAAAGAAAGTCCTCCTGCCACTGAGGGATTTGCCAGGGGCTGTGTCAGCCGCACCTCCCCCTCCTTCCCTCTCACCTCCTGAGCAGGCAGGTCTGGTTTCTTTTCTCTAAGGCCCAGGAGGCAAGCTGTCCCCTCTTCACCTCCCCTTCTTGAATAAAGACTGTTCTCTCCCTCAAAGAAATTTTTGTGCCGGCTTTTAAGAATACATTTTCACCCTGCTGGACGTGTTATGAGGGTTTAGGGAGGAGCAAGGCCACCCTGGCAGCCCCACGGGGAGGTTGTGTCTAGAGCCACAAGGCCGCTGCCAGCCCACCTTCTGCCTCTGGCACTTGCCAGCTGGGCAGTTGTGGAGAAGTTACTTTGCTGCTCTGTGCTGCAGATTCCACATCTGCGAGACAGCAACCATGGGGACACCCACTTCAAAGCGTTGGCAGTGAGGACTGGATGCACTAACACGTGACCAGCACCTGGGACATTGCCTGGTTTACACAGTGTAGCTGTCATAACTGCTTTGAACCCCTCATGTCACAGGATTTTTTTTTCTTTTTTGGTGGCTGGCCAGTTTGGGGATCATATTTGGGGTTGCAACATCGTGCTCTAATCAACTGAGCCAACTGGCCAGCCCAGCCCTGTCACAGAATTTTTGATAAAAAGAGCTCTATTTTTGTTTTGTCTTGATTTGCTTTCACATGTCCTGGCCATCTTCCTGTACTAAGACTCCCACGTGAATCTGTGCAGCAGAGGGCATGGGGATAGACCAGGCCCGAGAATACAATCAGGCCACAGACAGCCTGCTGCACTGAGTCCAGGCTTCCCTGCGGTCTGCGCCATACTCTCCTCCTCTACTTGAGTCCCTTCTCAAGGAGCAAACGGACCGTAGCTGGATCCACTGCTCTAGTTCAGACGATGAGCCAGACCCAGCTAAGTCCCTAAAGAGATCCTAACTTGGCTGAAGCCGGGATCCTGCTACATACCTTTTTATGATTTTGCTTATAACTAATAAATTCTCTCCTTTGTCTTACTTTTACACACCCATGTTGAACACACATGTATTATTCACAACTGGATTTTGAACTTTCAACTTCTAATTCCTACTCTTGAGACCCACAGTTGTTGTTGACCTTTGAGATGTTTGCTAAAAGAACAAATGAATGGAATGACAAATTAGTAAACTGCTAAAATGGGAGAGTCCTCATTTGAGAGTTTTGAAGCAGGACCTAAAAGCCATGAAGAACCAGGGGCCATCAGTTGAAGAGGTCGCCCCACACAGCAGCCTCAGCTTCTGAGTTCAAGCTCCCGCAGTCCACCCCCCCAGTGCCAAATTCCCAGAAGAGAGAACCTGGCTGACCAGCTGTTGTCGGGTCCTTGCTTGGTGCAGAAACTTGCATTTAGGGTGGGGGCAGGTCAGGTCTTGGAAGGATTTCTAAGGATTCCCATCAGATTTGCTCCCAACATTTGCCCCATCGGTGGGGGTGGGGTTCAGTTCTTAGAGAATAGATTCAGTAGGTGGGCGGATTCCCCCAAAACTCGATAACAAATTTCTGCTACGTGAGGCTGAATTAAATGTTTTAAGACGAGCATAGTTATTGGGCTTTGAAACACTGTAGCTTCTGGAACATGAATTAAAGCAGCAATTCGCAACATGTGATCCCCCAAACCCCTCCAGGGGTCAGAGAAGGCCTTCCTTTTTCAACTAGACATCTGTGTAAGGCTGGATTTTCTTCTCCATTTAAACCAAAACAACGTATCACAACAGATTGAAGGCAGAAGGAACTATTTCAGCTGCCCTCTATGAAGCCAGACATTAGGTTTATAAAAATGTAAAACAATGTCCCTATTGTCATTTTTTTGCTGTTTTGTTTTGGGAAACATAGTTCCCATAGAAAAAATGTTACTTGTGTTAACATGTAATGGGTTTACTATTGTTAATTTATGAATACCAATTTTGTAAACTTTTCAGTTTTAATTTCTAATAATGTAAGTATTGATAGATAAAACCCACATAACAAAAAGCTCTTTGAGGTCATTGGTAATTGTTATGTGTAAAGTGGTTCTGAGACCAAGAAATTTAAGAACCACCAAATGAGATCAAGGAAACAGGTTCTGCATACCCCCCTCCCTTCTCTTTTGTGACCCCTCCTCCTCTTGGTGCTATCCAGTCCCACAGCTCAAAGGGACCATGCGTCGGGGCCTCTAGCTTCTGGCATCAGGAGTCCTGCCTTGTTCTCTCTCTGCTGGGCTCCTGCAGGGAGTTGAAAAAGAGTGAGGGATTGGAACACACCTCAGCTCCTGGGAGCTTTCCCTGGAAAGCTGAGTCAGACAGTACATTAGGCAAAAAAGAGGGTTTTGGACTCCATGTTCTATAGTTAAACATAACCTCAGCTGGAGACAGAAAATTCAGATAGAAAATCTACTCCTTGTACAGAGAACCCCCAGCAGACAGGCTTAGTGGTGTCCTCTGTGGGAATGTTTGTTCTGAATCTTTGGTATGAATTGACAAAGACAACTTAGGCTCTTTCACAAAATAAGAGGATCCATGCCATGTGAGGAAAGCATTCTTGGCAGGAAATGTTCCTTTGAGAGAGAGGAAAACTTCCATTTTCAAGAGGAAAGAGAGGGTTTCAATCATGGAAGCGGCACTCAGGAAGCAGCCCACCTGTGACAAGGTGACTGCAGGTAAGACACCCGGCTGCCACAGAGCAGAAGAGCACATTACTCCACTTGAGCTACAATGTGTGCAGCAAACCAAGCTCCAGGAGTGTGCGTAACAACAGGAGCAGGAAGCCTGAAGTCCTGATATTCAGGTAGAATTCCTCTCTCATCTTCAACGTCCAAGTCAAGAGAAATTTTCTTCTCAAGGGACGTTAGTCTTCAAGACAAAGAGAATGGAGGCTGACTGCCTGGTGGAGCCCCGGCTCTGCCACTTCCTTTGTGAATTCTCTGCCTCAGTGTCCTCATCTATAAAATGGGGATAATAATAGTTCATAGTGTTAATAACTTCATAGTGTTGTTGTGAGGATTAGCCAGGCGCAGACTCAAGCCCTCATTAAGTGTGAGATATCATGACTATTTAAGTAAGTGCCTATTAAGAGGTAGGCAGTTATGGTGGTGGTAGCAGTATGAATATAAAAATTCTCACCTCCCACGAGCTAATCAGGCCACTGTCTGTGCCAGCAGCAAGCCCTTCTGTTCCTAGTTGGACAAGGAAATGTACTCTTATGTTTGACTGATTCCAGTGTGAAGTTCAAGGAAATTCTTTTGTCTCTGTCCTCTTCAAGAACAATCCAGATTGCTGCTAACAATTTTTTCTTAGAGAATTCATGAGACTTGGAGGAGTGGGAGAAGGGGCGAGTGAAGATGGGCGGGTGGGAGAAAGAAGTTAGATACAATATTTGTCACAAAGAACTCAGAGCTCATAGTAAAAATCCTTACTATCTTTAGAGCCAAAGGGTAGAGGGCAAGTTTGCACCCCAGATAAATGTTTGGTCCTAGGATGGTTGTCAACCTATCACTTTCTACTCCTCAAATCTTAATGAGGAATTTATTCATGTATTTATTTGGTATGTAAAATTCCCATGACTCCTTCTCAATAATGTCTGATCATATTTGCTGAAAGAAAAAGGAAAACACGTCCCAAGCTGCTCTCTGGCTTTCAGACCCTGCCAAGCAAAAGCAACCTCACTGCAGCATCTTGGACCCTCGGGTTCACTCCTGTCAGGTGCAGCTGCAGGAGGATATACCAACATGCTCTCCTCCTTATCCCTCCCCTTATTCAGCAGGAAGATATTTGTTAAAGGCCTTGTGAGGCTGGGATGTAAGAGGGAGATAAAATACATGAGCCAATAGGGTTGGTCGTAGGAGTTCTGGTCACCCAAACCAGTAAGTGGGTACCTCAATCCACATACAGGCCCCCAGGTCTTCCATGTTAGTCTGCTCGGGGTGCCGTAGCAGAGGTTCTCTGCTGAGTAGGAAGCTGGTCTGGATGACTTGGGTTTTCCAAAGGTGAAGTTCTGAGATTCTGGGCTCTATGAAGCCTCACTTGCTTCAGGGACAGTGTTTATGGATGGATCTTCCAGCCTGTTTCCAGTCATTTTCCCCAGTTTGAGGCCCCATCATTGTCCTGTACCCACAGGGTATTCAGGAATGGCAGCTGCCCTGATGCAGCTAGATCTGGGTTAAGAGGAAGGAGCTGGACTGGCATGGGACACTGTCCACTGGAGCAACAGCTGACCTACGAGTTCAGCCTGGAGTGCTCCTCCGTAGGTAGGTCCAGGGAGACAGGCTGTCGTGCCAGTTGGACTCTTTAGATATAAGAAACAAACTGACTGTAACTAAGAGAAACAGGACTTTATTGGAAAGATATGGAGGAGCTTAGAAGCCCAAAGAAAAGCTGAGGACCAACTTGATAATTACAGAACAGGGCAGTAACTACGGCGTAGTCTCTTTTCCACTGTCAAAATGAATCAACTCCAATCATCTTCAGGCTTTATGTCTCTCTGCAAAACATCAAATGCCCAGTAGAGAGTTGGATTGGCCAGCTTTGGTTACGTGCCTGCCCTTAGGCTGGGCAACTTTAATGGCAGTGCCTTATGGTAGAGGGTGGGAGTGGGAAGGGAGAGAGTGATTTTACCAGAAGAAGGTGCCAAGGACGATAGACTGGACAGACATCAGATGTCTATTACAGAAAGACTTCCCCTATGGCCTGTTCAGAGGGTTGGCCCTGAAGCCCACCTGGATTTTAGAGGTAGAGGCCAGGGGTGGGTTTAACAATTCAGTGCAAAGCTGATAGTGTACTAGACAGTACATTATCAGAAAATGTTTCATTGTAAAACTGGTGATATCCTCGTTGAGGAAACTTAGAAATCACAGAAAAGTCTAGAAAAGAGAATTTTTTTTTTCCTTTTTGTCTTTTCTCGTGTCCGGCAATGGATCGCAACCCTCAGTGTCACGCCCGTACCGGACCGGGACCGGCAACTGGATCGCAACCGTCAGTGTCGCACCCGCACCTCGCTCAGCCAGTGAGTGGGAACCGGTCTGTATGTGGGATATGAAGCCTTGGCGGGAGCGCCACCATGCTCCCAAGCGGCGCACTGTAGCAGTGCGCCACCAGGCCGGCCCGAAAAGAGAATTTTTAAAGCTGTCTATAATCCTACTACTCAGAGATAACCATAGTTACTTTTTCAGTGTGTTTCTCTCCTTCTACGAATTCTTTTCAACAGAGTTGAGGTCACACTGTGTGTATAATTTCATATTTTATGTTTAAGCATGGTCTATTGATCCAATAACTGCTAGAAGGGTATCATTGCAACATTGGCCTAGTGAATGGGTTTGACCTGTAGCTGTCCTACCTGGTGGAAGAGGCAGAGGGGACCCTCTGCAGCCCATAGGTCTGCCAACATTGGGGGCCAAGCAAGTGTTGCCCAGCTTGGGAAGTTGCCAAAGCCTCCATCCCAGAGGAGGTTCTATCTGGACACTAGCCAAAGGTGGATGGGAGTGTCCATGGACACAGTCCTGCATAAGAAAGGGCCCCCAGCACTATATTAGAGCCCATGGAAGCTCCTTACATTTATGCTTCAAGGACTGTGACTGCAGATCATTCTTATGGGGGTTAGCAGGTTCCAATGAATTTCAGCATTGTCTTTCTGACATGACAAGCTCACATTTCCATCGGATCTTTAAAGAAGACATTACCTTTATTTTGTCACTTGAAATTATGTCCATAATATATTTCATGATAAGAGTGAAATCACTAGGAAGATGGGATACTAGGAGAATTCTTGTTGAAATATAGCTATAACTATCTTCATATGTGCCATGTATATACAAATATGTGTATTTAAGCTCATGAACCTGTGTATTTAACAATCTGAGACTGAGAGCTTTCCTGTTTCAACCTTTGCTGACATTTGCTAAGGGATGGAATTCAAGGTCACATAAGAGTTCAGAAATATATCACTTGGGGCTGGAGAAATCTGTATAAATCTTGCAATTAACTCTCAGGAAAGAGTAGACCATGTTCCTATTGGGGGAGTTCACCCCTCAAAATTGGATGGAATCACATCAGCATCTGTCCATATAGGAGTCTTATTCAACTTTGCATTTTGACTTATTCCATGTGACTCAAGGGCCAGCTTCCCATTCTAATACCTCTAGGGACACTTGTTTTCTTTGCTAAGACACTTCATCTGCACGAAAAGGAGTCTCCTAGGTCAAGGCTGGAGAACATTGAGCCATTGGGAATGCCAGGCTTGGTCTAGTGACACCCAAGGAATTTTAGCTTAGAGGGCTCTTACCTCTCTGATTACTCCTTCTAGGATCCTTTCATGAGCTCCTTTACTTCCCCCATTTTTAGTTATTTTGTTTCGGGAGTCTGCCTCCACCCTCTTCTTCATCCTGAGTGGTCTTCCCTGCTCCCAGGGTTCCAACTACCTGTGGAACTGTGGCTCCCTAATTTATATCTCTAGCCCAGCTTTTATAACTTCTACCTCAAGTTCCAGACCCACCATCCACAGGCTACTCCACATTTCTACCTTAATGTTGTCACTAGTACCTCCTGTCCACCCGTCTCCTAAACTTACTCTTCTTCCTGTGTTCCTGGTCTCAGTGGCACCACGAGTCTGCCAAGCTAGAGACCTGGGAGTCATCCCTGATTTCTCTCTCACTTCATCCTCATTCTGTTCAATACATTCTGTTTAATTCACTCATCTGGTCATTCGGTGAATAAAATTGAAGCACCTACTAAGCGCCAGACATTGTGTTAGGTGTCTTATTGTGTGTAAGAATAGGCAAGGTTCCTGCCCTCATGGCTTACGGTCTAGTTGGAGAAATATTGTTATGGCAGAAATGGCACAGAATTATGAGTGTGTAGTCTGGGGGACAGGGAAGGCTTCCCCAAGGAAGGGACATATAGGAGCAGAGCTAAAGGGATTAACTAGATCAAGGGCATGGGGCAGCGAGTTCAATTTCCAAGCAGACAGAGCAGTGTGTGTGTAAGTCTTAGATGAGGTAGAAGGAGTGAGGGATGGCCTTTGAGGAAGTGAGTGGCCTTTAAGGAAGGACTTTGTGGCTGAGGCATAATGAATTACAGTAATAATGATGGGAGAGGACACTGGAGAAGTAAGCAGAGGCCCTGTCATTCAGTAAGGATTTTGGTCCTTCTTTTAAGAGGACAGGGAAGACGTTGAAGACTTTTAAGGCAGGCAGGGGAAAAGGGGAGGTTGAGGGATGACAGATTTATATATGACAATCACTCTGGCTACAGTGTAGAGAAAGGACTAGATGGGTCTGAGTGGATGTGGGGGGGACAATCCCATTGGCTTCCTCCCTGCCACCACATAGCCATGATCCCCAGTCCAGACTTCTGTTGTGTCCTGCCTTCCAGCAGAAGATACCTCTACTGTTGTCCCCTTGCAAGTCACCTTCAGTGTGATTATCTGACTCGTCTTTCAACTTCTGTCAATAGAAAAGAAAACTGACAACCCTTCATTAGGCTCAATATAAAGTTCAAACTCCTTAGTCTAGTCGACAAGTCTCTTCAAACCTGGCCCTTGCCTCCCTCTCCAGTGTCACTTCCAACCACTTGTCCTCAAGCACCCTATGCCATAGTCCATAAAAAGAGGATTTGAGAGCTGGACAGGAGTTGGAGGGGAAAGAACCAGAATAGTAGAAGTACCATGAGCCAGATCAGGCTGAGTCAGAGGTCCAGGATGCTGGCCCAACTGAGAGCACAGGACACTGGCCCACATGGGGATTTCAGGCAGTTGCCACAAGAGTATCAAGGACCAACACCTGGGAAGCACTCGGGGACAAGGCATCTGGTGGCTTGGATGTAAGACCAGAGGTGCAGTTGCTGGGAGGTAGTGACTGAGAACAGGACCCTGAGCACTGAGAGGTGGGAGTTTGAGGGCAGGACCCCCCTACCAGTGAAGGACTGAGGTTCCAGGATAGCCAGGACCCCAGCTAGTGAAGAATGGGCAGTACTCAAGAGACTTGGGACTCAGAAGATCAGGACAAAGGCTGACTTGAGGCTGACTTGGAAAGAGGAGAACTACAGGAAAGTTCTTTATATTCTACCTGCCTGGAGCTAGAATGAATCTTAGAGTCAAAGAAGCAAGGCTAAGCCTCAAGTCAGGACTAGAGCCAGAAGGGCATAGAGAAAGGAGCCAGGCAGCTCCTGCCATCACCCGCAGCAAGATCAACAAGCACACAGTCACAGCCGTGGCTAGTTGTCAGAGCACACACAGTCAAGGACATTAAAGGTTAGCCCCATGAACCCCACAGAGCTGTGATTGCTTGGCAGACCCATCCAACTTCAAGGGGAATCAAATCTCAACATTAGTATGGTTCTCAGAGTAGCTTTGTAACTCTAAGGAGGACCTCTGGAGACCATGACTGTGTACAGTTGACATGGTAACCAGAAGACTATGACATACTGAGAGTGTGGTGAGGTCATAGAACACAAGCTTTAAAGTAGGTGAATCATGTGTGCCTCATTTATTTTTAAAAGAAACTCCTGAGAAGAGCTTAGGACAATTTTTTCCCCCGAGTGCCGTTTCCCAAGGGTACTCACAGAACAATAAGGTGTGACTGTAATGGCTGCACTGAGTTGTCTTTTGGACAGTGTTAGAAGGGACATTAAGAAGGTGGACAGAGAACTAAGGCAATTGAGATGCATCGACGAGCTTAGCACACGATGCCTGTGCGACTTATACATGCACCCGTATTGCTGCTGTGACCTGCACCCGTATCCATACTGCCTGTGCTATTCCAAGCGATCGCGCTCTTGTGGCCTGTGTGATCTCTACTATCCATGCTGCCTGTGTGATTACAAGCTTTACTGTCTTCGACCTTCTCTCAGAAGTTTGGAGAGGAAAGCCATTAGAGCCATAGAGGATGAAAAGAGAGAGCTTGCCAAGTAAAATAACTTATTTTTAGATTTTTATGGTTGGTGTATTAGACTTAGTTGGAATAAGGAGGAAAATGTGACCATCGATACTTGAACAAAGATAAAAAGGGTTCAAGATAATGACTGTGGTGACTTACGAAAAATTTAAGAGTAAATGGGTCTGTGTCGAGAATTGTAAGATTCTCAAAAGACAATGTAATGATGTCGATTGGCAAGGTTGGTGGTGGTTTATAGCTAGAATGCCAACATGATAAATAATGTGGCTTTAATGAGGGGAAGAAACAGGGGGTGTCATTAAAAAGCCATTGGAAGCAGCAAACTAAACATTTTTCCTGGTTATGAGTAAAGTAATTTGAGTATATTTGGACTTACAGAAATGACTACAGGAGAAGTAATAACAATCGATCAAATCCTTAATGTTTGCCAGAGGCTTTAAGAGCAGGGGAGCAAATTGAACCAGAGAGGCATTTCCTCATTTTCTAGGAAAACCTTCCTCCCATCCCCCAACTCCAGACAGAGACTTAAAATTCATCTGTAGTTGGGTCTAGTATGTTGGCCTCCCCTTCCAACTCCAATAAATGTTGTGCAAATAAACTACAGAACTGAGTCACAGCTTTCAGAATAGACATGAAAGGGTTTTCATTGAACTGGGTAATTTTAAAAAGTCACTTCTCAAAAATTTGATTTTGGGTTACATTTTCTTTTTTGCCTAGAGAAAGGTCTCCTTTTCTAACTTTCTGTACATGCCATTTAGGTCTGTTGTTGTTGTTATTATTATCATTATTATTATTATTATTATTGTTATTTTTGGTGTCTGGCTGGTGCAGGGATCTGAATCCTTGACCTTGGTAGTCTGTTACTATTGATAAGCACTGTCCCCTCATTAAGTAAATCATGGTACACCCATATATTGGAATAATATGTAGATGTAAAAAGGATTGATGAAGCATTTTATATATTGATGTACTAAGTGAAAAATCAAGGTGCAGAAAAACTTTAATATGCTACTGTCTCTTAAAAGATGGGCATAGATACACCGATACATGATGAATGGGTTAGATAGATGGATGTATAGCGTCTCTTGACAACAGTGATAGTGATGTTTCATTGCAAAGGGCAATAGGACAATTATTGTCTCGGTCATCGGCCACCAGAGGTCAGGGATGGACCTCCTTCCTAGCCTGGGATGGAGAGCTATCACCTATGAATCCATCTGCACTCTTTGAACCAATGTTTATTTTTACTCCTTAGTATATCAAGTTACATAATTTGCTCACACTGTGAGGCAGGGACTCTTAATATTTGGTCCAAATCGAGGGTTCCTTGTGAGCAGGTCTGTGTGCACTCTCCCTGTGTCTTTGAATACTTGAATACCCTGGATCCAAGTTCTCTCAGCCCTGGTCTTCCGGCTGCTTCCCTGTGCCCAGGCTCTTCAGATGAAAATGCTGCCTCTCCCTTTGCCGTCTGGGCTCTTCACGCCTCCTTCGGGAGGCCCTATTTCTTGGTGTGCACTAGACACAACTTCAAACTTAATTCCTAGTGGTGTCATTTATACAAAAGTAATGCTTTCTCTGGTTTGTGATACTTTTCCTGACAGTGTCTGGGTCTTTGCCGGATTTTTTTTCTGTGCCTGAGGCAGTACCAGTATGTGAAGCTGGTGATGTCTTTACATTAATTTCCATATCTGTGAACTGATAACGCCAGGTCCATTTTAGAAATGACCTCAGGCTTGCTCTCTTTTATCTCTTCCCAGCCACTTTTCTTCCCATTTATACCACCCTGTGAAATTTCTATGGTGTTTCTTACAGTTTGACATTTCATTATCCAGAAGGGCTTAGTGTCACCTGCAAATTTAAATATCCAGTTTTCCTGAATATGGGTGAAAATGTTAAGCCCTGATCCCAGCCCTAAACCCAGAGGACTCCCACTGTTAATATTTGTTCTTCCAGTGAAATGTATCTTTTTTCTTCTCTCTAAGCTAGCTCCTGATCCTTGATAAATAGATCCAAAAATATCATGTTGATTCAATTTTTTTCAACAATCTTTGGTGTGAAACTTTGCCCAAGGCTTTTTGAGTTTAGAATTCATATTCACATGACCTTTCACCCCTTTAAGAATGCTAGGGGTTGGTTAGTTATGACACGTCCTTTCAGATGTCAGACTGTATTGTCCAGAAGGTTCTTTGCCCAACAGGAAAGACTCTTGGTAGTTGCCTCAGCCCCACTGAAATTATTTTTCTCTGTGAGGGTCAATCTGCTCTGTCTCAGGGTGCTCCATTAGTAACTGGTAAGAAGCCTGGGCCAACAATTTCTTAATTCCCCCCATAGTTTCTTGAGCATTTCTGAGTGTGTGTTACTTAATTGACATGTGTATGTGTGTGCCATTTTCTCACATTGGACATAAAAGGTCCAACCCATGTCTATTGTTTATTAAGCAGCTGCTTCATAATATACCTTGGCAGTGTCTTCCTTAGTAGAGACACAAGTAAACTCTTTGGTTTCTTTAGCTAATTTGATATTCCCTTTCCCTCCCCAATCTTTTGCACCCCAAGCACTAGCAGTGCCCCTGACTCTTCCTTCCTCTTCTGGATTTAGAGGGGTGGAGGTAGCTGAATTTGGTTTCCTTTGTGAGAAGCCCTGCCAGCAGCCTGACTTAAGTTTGCACCTGACTCCCCAGCACACTTCCTGGGCATCCCTGGCCTCTGTTCTACAGCTGGAGAAACAAAACTCGGCCCCTCTTCAGTCCTGCTCGTAGGAGTTTATTGCCTAATTGATGGTTGGCCTGCTGTGGCTCTGACACAGGGCACTAGTCCTTGTGGACAAATTAACCTGGATTTCCATCTGTAACCTGGACATGCATTGGGCTCAACCTCTGCACCCCTTGCTGGTACCTGGAAACTAATCCTGAGACTGTGTTGTCATCCACTCACCCGAGTACTTGGGGTTAGCCCCAATCTCAACAAGAAATTCCCTTGAAAATCCCCACACAAGGTGTGCCATCTTAAAACTTCAAAAGTCTGCCTTCTCATTTCTTGATTCTCCCTTCATCCTCCGAGTCTGCAGTTTTCACTGAATCCACTCTTACTTGGTGAGGCCAAGGACAGTCCGCCCTAACGGGGAGCTCTTTGCGGGTTCAGAGGTGCCTCACCCAGGTCTAAGCCCTTGGAGGAATCTTCCCATCCCCCCACAACACAGTTAAGCTGTGAAGGAAGCCACAGAGAGGGACCTTGGTGGCTTTCCCATTGACAGGAGAGCCTCCTCATTTCCCTCTGTGTCCTCTGCAGAGGTGGAAGTGAGTTGAGGTCCTCGGTCCCCTCTTATTTGTCTCTTCATTTCTGTAGTTCTCAGAGCCCAGTCACCCGTGGCTGCAGGAGCAGGAGTTGCTGCCCATCTAGGCCAAACATGTTTCTATTATTTGGTTTGACCTTATCGTTTAATCGTACAAGCCTTGGAGCTTGGTGACTTGAAGCCTAGATTTAGGGCAAGTCTGTGTATAGTGAAGCTTGGTACAGCCTGATAAAGACTTACCCTTCATTGAGTGAAATCCATGCGCCTAGCACTTCATGTTCATTTAATCTTTGTACCATCCCTGTCGGGCAATACCATCTTGGTCATCTTGTAGATGATGAAACAGAATTCAGGGACAATGTTCTTGATCACTAGGTGGTGGCAGAACCAAGACTTGAAGCCACATTTGCCTGAATCTGGAATCCATGTGCTTCACCACCTGGTCAGTGCAAATTCGGGAAAAAAAAAATGCAAATTTGCAGCGCCACCCCAGACCTACTGAATCTGAAACTCTAGGGGTGGGACCCAGCCACCTGTGTTTCAATGAGCCCCGCAGGGGTCAGCTGCATCTGTACTGTGCTATCCTGCTCCCTGCTGAGTGACATTGTCTTCAGCATCAATCTGAAAGTCCAGAGAAGAGAGAAAAGGCAGGAAAAGAAAGGAAAGGGAGAAGAAAGGAGAAGAGAATGGGAAGGATGAGTTGGGAAGGAGGAACTGAGTTTAAATGTGTCTTCGGAATGGTTCTAAATTCAGGAGAAAAAGCAAAGTATGCAAGCGAAGCCTAGAGGAAGGCCGGCCTCCCTGTGCTCCTGGGTAGAGACAGGCATTTTTGACATCTCCATTACTTTATTCATCACCAGGCTGAATCTGATTCACATCTTTGTGAAGATAGCTGAATATATAGCTCATCATTTCTGTGGGCAGTATGTCTCCCATTCAGGGGCTTGCTTGTACATACAGGTGAAATTCACCTTCAATAGCAAGAAGAGGTGGTGGCACAGAGTGGCAGATGCTGGCATTGGCTGTCTGCTAGCTTTCCCAGCTTTCCTAAAAGGCTTTTGCAAAGAACCAAAGGGGCTGATATCCCTGTGTTTACTGTGGCTGAGCTTCACCCCCATGATAACAAGCACGGGAGGCAGTCTCTCTTTGTCCAGAACCCCACAGAGCCATGGAAAATCCCATGTGGGTTGGTGGGTTCGTCACCAGACAAGAGTCAAGTTGCAAGTTCAGAACTGAGTCTCATGAGTAAAATGTGGCTCCTGCAATTTCCCCTAAACCCACACATCCTCCCTGATAACCAATGACCTAGAAGCAAGAGGAAGAAACCTGGCCTGGCCAAGACGTTTTAGACAATTTCCTGAAGACCCACATTTGTAAGGCCACCACTCAGCTGTTTTAGAGCCAAAGGAGCCAAAGAGACAGGAATAGAGGAAAAGGGGGGAACCCAAGCTATAAAATACCTGAAATACCTTGAGACTCAGGATGCTAAGAGGAGATGGGTCTGAGAGCTGACTTTGGCTTGTAGATCTGGCTCCCAGATCCATCTCCTGCAGAGAGCAGAAGAGCTTTGTCTGGCAGAATCAGCCGTGGCATGGGCTGGCCATTTAGCTTAGCTGATTAGAGCATGGCCTTCTAACACTAAGGTCAAGGGTTTGGATCCCCATACAGGCCAGCCATCGAGAGGGAAAAAAAGAGACAGAGAGGAAAAAAAGAAAGAAAAAGAAAAAGAAACAGAGGGAAAAAAAAAAAAAAAAAAAAACCCGTGGCAGTAGCCGGGGCCCCTAGCAATGCTTCTTGCAGTCCTTGGTCCTCCTCTGTGAGGCCCAGCCCCATTTTCATGGCAGGATTTCATGTTTCTCATCTCATATGGGAAGGTCTGAACTAAACAGAAGTCCGACTCTCAACCCACACACACCATGGGAGATTCTTGGGAGATTCTTGAGAGATCCAGAGTTGCCCACTCTGATCTGCACTTCACTGTGGCTTCAAGCCTATGATCCATCCAGAGAGGGCACCGTGTCTAAAGTTTGGGCTGGTTCCCTGTGTCTTTGTGAGCTATTCTCTGCCCATCTGGGGTAGAAACGGAGCAGAAACACCATTTCAGTCCTTGGACACATTGCACGGGTTGTTTCCCTTTGCCTTGGTGTCTTGTAGGACTGAGTTCTATTTGATTATTTTGTAATTAGCCGCAAAAAGTCTTGGTTTGTAACTTTCAGTACAAGAGTAGTGGACACTCACACTGTTAAACCAATCATGTTAGGGCTTATCAAGCGAAAAATACAGATTAAAAGCAATATGTATAGCACGATTTCACAAGAACACACACAAAACTTTCTACACATATGTAGAAATACACATACACACACATATGTGGAAGAAAGCCTAACACCAAAGTTAATTAAGTATATTATGAGATTATGGGTATTTTTTTTTCCTTTTTGTCTTTTTTACTGACCGGTAACGGGATCGCAACGCTCGGTGTTGCGCCCACACCGCGCTCAGCCAGTGAGCGGGAACCGGTCTCCACATGGGATCTGACCCCTCGGCGGGAGCCGCCGCACTCCCAAGCAGTGCACTCTCCAGTGCGCCACCGGGCTGGCCGAGATTATGGGTATTTTTAAAATATTTCTTCTTTTTGCTTATCTGTATTTTCTGAGTCTTCTACAATGAACTTTTATAACTAACATAACAAAAAGAAGTAAATGTATAAACAAAATTCAGCATAAAAAGGTGATACACCATACAAGCCAAACCCCCCAAAAAGTGATACAGTGATAATTAGATCTGTATTACACAGTTATTGTGAAGATTAAATGAAATAATGCCTTAAACATGCTTAGCAATTTCCATGGAACATTGTAAAAAAAAAAAAGACAAAAGCCTAATATCTTAACCATGTGTGAAGTGCTGTTATTAATACTTTTCATGCATTAACTAATTCAGGTCCCACAACAACACAGTGCGATAGGCTAACATTGTCCCAGTTTTATAGACGAGGCATAGTTAGAACCTAGATACTCCAGTTCCAAAGTCTGATCTAAAGCACTTTGCTTTACTATCACTTGATGTATCATAATTGATCAAGCAGTATGAGCTGCTGTTATTATTTTTTTATTACTAAGGATGCATACAGTAGGACTGCAGAGTAGCAACAAGGCAGCTCTATAAGAACCATGGCAGCGGTATTTAACAACCAGCTCTGCGGAGGGCATGGGAAAAGCCCTGATTTGTAGCATTTTCCAATTTCCATGCTGCAAATCACCATGATTGATTTCAAGCTATCAATGTGAAGTCACTGGATGAGGAGTTGGGAAGAGATGTACCCAGTCAGCTCTGGCCAGTGGGGGTGATGCTGAGCCAGCACCCCACGGCTGGCCATTACAGCCCCACCAAGCTGACCAGGTCGCTGCTGGTGCCGGCCATCCTCCAGAATCTGGAGCAGCTTCAAGGCAGCAGGTAGGGCCGGGCCCCAGTGGGCAGGGCCAGACCAGTGCTCCCCTGCCATGTCTTCTATTGATGGAGCTTTCAGGCTGAGTTTCTGTGTGATTGCCCAGTGGTGGCACCAGTCCTGTGAATTAGCGGAGCTGGGTTCTAAAGCTGCCAGCTATCTTTAAAATACAGATTTTAAATGGTATCTTATTAGTTATGTCCCATTTATTAAAGAAAGAAAAAATTCTTTCTATATATAACATGAGGGTACTTCAAAAAGCTCATTGAAAAACAGAATTAAAAGATAATACAAATCTTTCCATGAACTTTCTGAAGTACCCTCATATAAATGCAGTAATGATAATGATAATGGTAATAAGTAAGCAGGATTTATAATGTGCCAAGCACCATGTTAAGTAAAATATCGTAATCTCATCTAATCCTCTAATAGCCTTGTGATGTAGGTGCTACTACTATCCCCATTTTACAGATGAGGAAACTGAGGCACAGAGAGGTTAAGGAACCTGCCCAAGAGAAAGATCTGGAAGGCCAATCACCCCTCCTCTGTTGTTAACAGAGGTTTACCTGTAGGGCAGTGTAATTGACATGGGGAGACTCTCACTTTTTACTTTATACATTTCTGTAAAGTTTGACTTTTTGCAGTGACTAGTGTTAACGTTTGCTATTTAAAAAAATAGAGATTAAAATATTGCTTCTTAAGCTGTGTCTGGGTTCTGAGTTCTAAGTTTCTTCCTCCCACCTTTTCCTTTTTCCCATATCCAGACTGAGAAGAACAACCAATAGAATTCTGGCCTCCTCTTGCTGTAGCAGTAACATTTTAGGATCGGTGAACGTGTGTGGCTTTGAACCTGATCAAGTCAAAGTTCGGGTGAAGGATGGAAAGGTGTGTGTGTCAGCTGAGCGTGAGAACAGGTACGACTGTCTTGGATCGAAAAAGTACAGCTACATGAACATCTGCAAAGAGTTCAGCTTGCCACCCTGCGTGGATGAGAAAGATGTGACATATTCCTACGGGCTCGGCAGTTGTGTCAAGATAGAGTCTCCGTGCTACCCTTGCACTTCTCCCTGCAACCCCTGCAACCCATGCAACCCATGCAACCCCTGCAACCCTTGCAACCCTTGCAGCCCTTTGTGTGACCCTTGCAACCCATGCTATCCCTGCGGAAGCCGATTTTCCTGTAGGAAGATGATTTTGTAAAGTGTAGGTAGAAACCCATGACTTAGTAGAAGTCAAGTACTCCAGCCAGGCAGCTCTTCCAGTGTTTCTCTTCCCCTTCCTATGGTCCGTGTTATTCAAGTACATAGGAAACTGAATACATAACTGCAATCTGCTGATGTTGTGTCAAAGTCCTTTGGTTCAACCTATTACAGGAGCCCTGCAGAGTTAGTGGGCATTGGAAGAATTCCTGGATGGGAATGGAAGATGAAATGGTGAGATCCTCCCTCCCTGGGTCCTCCTCCATACCCAACTACCTCCAAATTCCAGGAGAAGACACTGCTTTTCCAAATGATCCTGTAAAATGACCTACGCCAGAAATCAAACCATCAAATCAGAAGCATAGAGTAGTTAGGTTGGAAGACAAGCACTTTTTCAAAGCTACTGCAGTAGGAGTACTGAAAGACAGTAACTCCCCAAGCACAATGGTGCTGGGGTTTTTACTGGGACAATGATCAGAGTACAAAAGTGCAGGGCAGGGGGAGGGGGACAGCCGGAGCCTGTTCACTGCTTGAGGGTGGGGTGGCCATAAGGCTTCTTGTTTTCCAACATTCCTGTGATTGTTGGAATTGGCCAACTCTGGTTCATGGTGATTTGCAACCTCCTTGGGATTTATTGCAACTATCTCCTTTCCCCAGTTCCTGAAACTGCTTGTAGGCACAGAAGTTCAGTTCAAAGTTCAGGAATGGAAAAGGACAGCTTTTGCAAAATGGTAGTGTAGTTTTCCTGAACTTGGACCCTCATGGACATAGCCCATGAACTATTCTTGATTGCTAGCACAGAAATTAGTGTAAAGAAAGAATGAGATGCTGGGGAGGGATCAGAATGAGGCTGGTTTCAAACCTGACTCTTAGAGAGAACATGAAACCCTGAAGTTTGCACAGTAAGTCTTTTCCTTGATCTCAGTTGCATGTGAGTTAAAGCGGTGGTTCACAGCCTTGGCTGGACATTGGAATCACTTGGTCAGCTTTAAAAACATGGATGCTAAACAAAACATAAAAACAAAAACAAAAAAGCTAAAAAAAATTAAAAAGACAAAAAAGTGTTTTTCAAAATGAAAAAATACAGATGCCTGGGTCCCATCTCCAGAGATTCTAATGTAATAAACTTGAAGGGGCACCTGGTTGTCAAGATTTTTAAAAGCTTCCCCAGGGGGCTTCAAGTATGCGGCTAAGGGTGAGAAACTCTGGATGGGCTCTTAAAGCTCTCCCAGCCTTTTCTTTAAAAGTTTACTTCAAGGTTGAAGAATACTCATGGTGATAGCAGACGTATTTTGCTTCCAAGTGAGGGAAGTAATGGCCCTCTAATACAGGTTGTGAATAAAAAACATTGAACATTTCACAAATTTATTACCTAGCAACTAGGTATAAATGATTATGTTTGTGTGTACTAAATTGTAGAGTTACCCTTATAAATTCCTTGCCATGTTTTGATTACTGTTCACAAATATTCTAGTTTCTCATTTACAAAATTTTTTGAGAATGATTTTGAAAAAATTTCACCCTATAGAGTCAATGGAAACCCCATTGGGGTCTTAACCCCTTGAACAAGTGGTAACCTCTGTCATCTGGAGAGCGCCATTCCAGGGCACTTTTAGGAAGTTAATTATTTTATTCACCCACCCACTTACCCACCCTCCGATTTGTTAATCCAGCAATTCATCCATTCACCCATCAACCTGCCAACCAGATTTTTTCATTTTAAATGCTAGAGATACGTTGTCTGCAAACAGGGATATGGAGAGAAAAAGACCCTTTTCACAAATGCCTCAAATTAAATTCAAGGAGTGGTGCTCTGGAGGAATTGGTGTGGAAGAATTCCAAAGAAACTAAATTTGCAAAGGCTAGGAGAGGCCAGACTAGCATTAGGCATTTCCATGGTGTTAATGGTTGACATCACTGCCTTGCAGGAGCAGCAGGGAAGCCAGAGCCTGGCCTGCGGGGTGCTGGTTGCATGCACTGTCTGCTCATTCTCACAGGGAAAGACTCTCTAGACAGACAAGTGTTTATCTACTGGGTACCTGCTCTGAGAGATGCACAGTGCCATGTGCTGTTGTCAATTCATACCTTTCCAGGAGCTTCTGTAGGTGAAGGCAAGACTAAAACCTGTGACATAAAATTGTCAAAACTCTTAGTGTGTTATCAGGAACTAAACTGCCCGGCATGGACAGTAAGTACCCTCCAGCATCAGAGAAGGGCGTGTAGGAGGTGAAGGGGCCAGAGGAGGAAGCAGGCCTGGGTGTGGCCGAGGCCTTGGGGAAAGGCACAACAGGGCTCATTCCATGACTAACTGGATATGAGGAAGAAGCAACATATGCTGTTTTCAACATTGTCTTTGGCTGGTCAATTGACCCTTGTGCTTGGATGGTTCTGCCGTGGCCTTTAATGCAGTTTTGCAGATCAGAGTCCAACTGTAAACACCTGCTCCATCTACCTGGGTGGGAGATGGAATGGTGGTGACTCTTGAAGGGGCAGAGGCAAGAAATCAGACCAGATGGAACTGAAAGACGAGGGAGGCTCTGAGCTACTCGTTGTCCAGCACATGTGTAATGAACGAACACATAAACTAGGTAAATATGCCACCTACTAATAAACACGCTCAGTAAATATTGTAGAAGTAAGACTGGAGATGAAGATAATTACACTTCTTAGGGTTCGTGGAGTACATTCTAGACCCGAAGGATTATTTGACAGTATCAGGAATAAAAAGCTTCTCAGGTATAGGGTTGAGGTGAATCTGTACTCAATGGCATAGTGTATTGTTTGACTTCTTTCAAAACTCACGTAGTGGATTATTTTATAAAAAGATATTACAGATCCTCAATGGACTGTTCTTCAGTCATTGTAAAATAGTTTTATTTAGTGAATCATTCATGTCCCTAGAACTAGAGTAAGTAAAAGTTTAAAAATTATCTCAACTTCTCTTCCTCACATAAAAATTCTTCTCTGTCTCTGTCTCTCTTTTTCTGTCTCTCTCTCTGTTTCTTTCTCTCCCATACAAGCTCCTCTGAGTGTAACAGACTGGGGAAGCTTGGGAAACTCTGATTTAGCCCTTTAGCTGAGGACATTACGCTGAAAGTTAAGGCAAAATTGATCCTGAAACCAGAAGACTTACTGTTTGTAAGAAAAGTAAGGGAGAAGGGTATTGCTGAGTGGCCCAGATGAATTCCAGTGAAGTTTGAAGGGTTTTTGGAATTTATCATTGCACAGTTCTCACCAGAGGCCTGGGTGATGAGTCACATGATTTGTAATCATAGGTGCATGATGGACTCAGAAATTACCCTTGGGGAGCAACTGCTTTTGATGCTAACACTGAAGTACTTCCTTCTAGTTCAGAGTTGTACAGTAAGTATTAGTTTCTATCCCTAAAGATAGAAAACAAAATGAAAAGATAGAAAACAAAATGAAAATACATTCATTATTTAGGCCTCTGGATCCTGATGTATAAAACTTGACAATCAGAATTGAATACCTCTCTTCCTAAGTACACCAAGCCCTGGTACCAGTGTTAGTCACACAAAGGTTAGCACACCTGGCCGATATATCACCACACCTTGAAGGCTCATAAACCTGGCTTTTTACAGATGACAAAGCCCATGATTTCAGGGCCTTGAGTGTGCTTCATAGAATGTGTCTGTCCAGGATGTGTTCTGGAGCCAGGATGCCAGACAAGGTGTTTGAAATCCAGCCGTCACTGTTCCTGAAGCAACTGGTCCACCACTTAGAATCTCTTCCAGTAGGTCGTCTTTCTCTTTGCACAGTAGAGAGCACCCCCAAGGGGATGGGGTGACCCTGTGTGGTTGAATAACTTCTGCTCTTAGTGGAATGGGGGACCACCAACATCAGAATATTCAGAATTTCCAGTCCAGAAGGTTCTGGGGGAAGATACCCCTTCTCTTCAACTCAAACTTCAGTGATAACTGCATTTTCATACACCAAACTAAGGAAAATGGTCTAAAAAGAGTTTTACTCTGGTTTGTGAGTTTTGGGTGGGGTGGGAGGGGGCATAAGCCATTTTATGTCTGTGAATTCTGGAGATCAGAAATTCAGACCAGACACGATGGCATGGTTTGTCTCTGCTCCACTTGAGAAGACCCAAACAGCTGGAATCTTCTGCAGGTTTCTTCGTTCACTATCTGGCATGTGGGCTAGGCTGGGCTGACACTGTCATCTGGTTTGTGATTTTAGATGAAAAAGTCTTATAGGCTGAAGAAAACATGCTTTATTATACACATAAAGAATTGCTTTTATTAAAAACAATCCGCTAACATAAAAAGAATCAAATGTTCAGCATTAAAAATGTTTCCGGGCCGGCCCGTGGCTCACTCGGGAGAGTGCGGTGCTGATAAAAATGTTTCTACTCAGAACATTTGGAAGTAATACAGCTTTAGAAAGAATCTGGTCACCACGTCTGTAGAAACAGCTACAGTCAGACACACCTAAACAAGCTTTGCTCACTTTTCTTTTTCCAATTATGTTTGTAGTTATTAAAACCACTTTAATTAAAATGGATCACTGCTTAGTGCTGGTTCTATAAGTATAATGAGTATGCATCCCAGATTGCCTGGGACAGCCTAGATTTCAAATGACCATGTCTCGGCTTGGGAACAGGAGAATGCAGTTCCTTCATGTTTCCTGTGGGTGGTCAGGGTGTACGGATCGAGGTGTTAAGAAGCTAGTACAGATCTTTCAGATCACACCTGAGACAGCAACAGAAGAAAGGAGACAAGGACAAAAGAGGCATCCGAAACAAGCTGGGGCCCCTTGGAGAACCAAGGGAAGGCGGTAGGAAAGCACAGGCCAGGATTTGAGCCAAGCAACTTGGCAATAGATTAGCCAACTATCTCAGAAGAAGTTGGTTTTCCTGAGCAACAGCTTAGTCACTTCCGATATCATCAGTGTCAAACACTTCTTAGCCTCCAGGGCCCAGCCATGGACTTTTGAGGTGTTCTACCTCCTCGGGAGAGGGTGGGTTCTAGAAGCATGGGTCATAGGGTTTACCTGTGGGAGAAACCTTCATCCTTGTTCATGTGAACCCACCTGGGGGCCTGCTCAGCCTGCAAGAAGCCAGCCAGGGTGCAGAAATGGCCAAGACCAAAATCTTTGCCTTTGAGTTTCAATCCAGTTTGGGAGGCAGACATATAAACTGTTAAGTTTTAATTCTGCCTTATCAAGGATTCCTATCGAGATAGAACCAAGCACTGACAGGCACAGTGAAGACAGAGCCACTGGCCACAGGATCACGGGGTGACTTGGCAGGCCCTATTGTGGCCAGGTCTCCCACAGCTTCTTTCTACATCTTCTTCCCCCTTCAGTGGGTGAATGAGGGTAAGAACAAGAAGGTACTTTGCAGTTCTTTGGGGGGGCTTTAATTTCTCCTTCTGGGTTTGTTTAAGCTCTTCTGAGAAGCCCCCTTATCCTTCCAGGCTCCCTTTGCTTCTCTCCCTATTTTCTCCCCTTTAGGGACCTGTCAGAGTCCAGGCAGGACACAGAGTACACCCAGCTGGGCTTTTTGAAAGACATTTTAATGAAGCAACTTTGCAGAGGCGTGGGTGGCTTCACGGGAGTAACGGGACTGCTGACGCACACAGGGGAGGCTGTTCTCTCACTGGGCCCACAGAGGCAGCGAGGGAAACAGGGTTAACGGTGTCCAGGGGAAAGCTGGAGCCTCGGACCAGGGGCTTGGCAGGAGCTGGGCTGCAGCAGGCAGGGAGCGAGAGGAATAAATACTCCCACCTCTCTCTCCTCTCAGTCTCTAATCCTAACAGTGCAACCCATGAGCCAACTCCAATGCAAGAGCAGAGGCAAGAGAGCCCTGGCGACAGAGTTTGACCAGGTTGGCCACCTAGGGCCTGCAGCAGAGTGGAGAAGAACTTGAAATGGAGCTGTAGAGATAATGGGAAATAAGCAGCACTCCTCCCATCCTGCCATCCCTCTGTCCTTTCTTCCTCCTCCCTACCTGCTTTCCTGCTTGCCCACAGGGCATCATGCCAGGCATTGAGGAATCAGGGATCAGCAAGCCAGACCTGTTCCCCAACTTCATGGAGCTTACAGTCTAAGAGGGAGACAAATACAGAACATACAATTAAAGGAATGGGTGCATGGGCTCAAGGCAACAACCTGGGTCTGTTTTAATTCTCCAAAGTTAGGCCACACGGGTCCTTGCTCCTGAAAGACAGTGCCTGAAGAGACTCCATGAAAACTCTACTCGGAGCTGATCCTACAAAGCCCAGGTGACGGACCACTCAGAATTCAGTGGCAAAATGCTGCACACCATCAAGTCATAATCCCCCTATGCCCTCTGCTATTCTACAGCATTTCTATCCCTTTTGCTAAACCTATGCACTATCCCTTAATATGTAATGGAAGAGAAATTCTGAAGAACATCTTTTAACCTGTTTAGATGGAGGAAAGCAATCTAAGTAAAATAGGGTACTCAGAAGCCATAACAGAAAACACAGATATACTCAGTAATACTTCTAAATAGTGTGAGGCAATAATCATAAAAAGTCAATAGAGAAATAACAGGCTAGGAAAAATAGTTAAAACTTGATAAGGCCTATATTCTTAGTAGTTT
Organism: Galeopterus variegatus; assembly: GCF_000696425.1. Lineage (NCBI taxonomy): Eukaryota > Metazoa > Chordata > Mammalia > Dermoptera > Cynocephalidae > Galeopterus > Galeopterus variegatus. The sequence continues at coordinate 387,977 of NW_007727511.1, forward strand.
AAAGGAAAGCAAAGGACAAATAATTTTAAAATAGGCAAGAAGAATGTTTATAGCAGCTTTATTCATAATTTCCAAAAACTAGACGCAAACAAGATGTCCCTCAATAGGTGAATGGGTAAATAAACTGCGATACATCCATACGGTAGAATACTATTTCATGATAATAAAAAACGAGCTATCAAGCCATTAAGCTATCAAGCTTAATGCATACTGCTAAGTGAAAGAAGCCAATTTGAAAAGCCTACGTACTGTATGATTTCAATGACACAGCATTCTGGAAAAGGCAAAACTACAAAGATAGTAAAAAGATCAGTGATTGCCGGGGGTTTGATGGGAAGGGGGTTGAGGGTTGGATAGGTAAAGCACGGGGTTGTTTTTTAGGGTGGTGAAACTATTCTGTATGATACTGTGATGGTAAGTACAGGACATGATGCTTTGTCAAAACCCATAGAACTTTATAGCACAAAGAGTGACCCAATGTCCCAAATTAAAAATATATACATATTTAGGATATCAAGGGATTCCAGCATAGAACGCAGACTATGACAAAAGAATCTAACTCTATTACAAATGTATCAAAACACCTTACTGAAGAGGGTGAGGGGAAGGGTGCTGACCTGTGTAACTCTGGGGATGAACAGAGTCCATAAGAATAAAGGCCAAAGGAACTGCACATAAGCACTGTGCTCCGGTTGGTAAAGCTTTTCCTCGTCAGGGAATGGGTTAACAGTTCTGATACTGCTATACATGTGTACTGGAGCTGAACAAGTAAGTAAATACTGGTGCATGGTGAGAGCCAGCTTCTCATTGTTGGAGTGGGAAGTTCGAATAAGCCAGGGAAGTAAGTCCATGTGGCAACGGGTTAGAGTTGCAGAAATAGAAATGAACTCATGTCCATATAGAAATATGTATAGATATGTATATATACACTAGTTAGTATGCTCACATACATTTCCTTGCTCTGTCACCTGAAAGGGCCTAGAAACAAGGACGCCCCAGTAGCAATGAGCAGATCTTGTGACCAGACCTTGGTTTCTAATACCATTTTCCAATAAGAGAAACCAGGACCCCTTAGAGAAATGGCTGATGCCAGCACTGGAGCAGGAAGCACACAAGAGAAACTTGGAGCATCTTGTAGTGCCAGAAAGTAAGGAAGTGTTTTTAAATACCCACATTGACGGGCCAGTCTGTGGCTCACTTGGGAAAGCGTGGTGCTGATAACACCAAGTCAAGGGTTAAGATCCCCTTGCCAGTCATCTTTAAAAAAAAAAAAAAAATCCACATTGATGGGGGTATGTCAAGGGACATGGGAGGCAACTGAGAGAGCCCCCAATGGTCAAAGCTGGAACAATTGGAGCAACAGAAGTTGCTCAAAGTAGGATTGGATTATAACCCCCAGGTATGAAGCAAACATCCATGCATGTACGCTAATATAAGTGAATGACTGAGTAAATAATTAAATGGCAGGGAAGAGACAAATTCTCCTGTGCGGAAGAATTCTGAATGGTTTATGAAAATATGTCACCTTCAAGGAGGTGGAGCATAACTCTTCACTTCTTAAGTGTCAGCTGCTCATACTGACTTCCTTCCAAGGAGCATACTATGCAAAGAGAGGAAAAAAGAGTAATTTTCAGTGGAGAAACATGAGAAACACTTTCTGAGCCAGGTGATGGAGGTCAACGTCAACAGTGGTAAGTCATGCTGACAGCAGGTTCCCTTGACATGATGTGATGAGAAGGGCACTTTACCTCGGGGGTCTTCATCCCCAAAACCAATAACCCCAGTCTCATCGTGTGAAAAACTCCAGACAAATTCCAATAGAGGCACATTCTACGAAATATCTGACCAGTACTCCTCAACACAGTCAAGGTCAACAAAAAAAACAAGGGAAGTCTGAGAAACTGTCAAAGTCAAGAAGAGGGACTGGCTGGTTAGCTCAGTTGGTTAGAGTGCAGCTTTATAACACTAAGGTCATGGGTTTGGAACCCCACACAGACCAAAAAAAAAAAAAAAAAAAAGCAAAGCCAAGAGGTGATAACAAAATGTAACATGGTATCTGGAGTGGGATCTTGAAACAGAAAAAGGACATTAGGTAAAAACTAAGAAAATCTCAATAAAGTAGGCACTTCAGTCAATAACAATAAATAAATATTCATGGCTGGCCGGTTGGCTCAGTTGATTAGAGCAAGAATTTGAATCCCCGTACCAGCTGGCCATCAAAAAAAATAAGTGAATATTTGCTCATTAATTATAACAAATGTATCATATTAATGTAAGATGATAATAAAAGAGGTAACAGGGTGCTGGATATATGGGAACTTTATCTTTGCAATTTTTTCTGTAAATTTAAAAATGTTCTTAAAAAGCAAAGTTTTTAAGTGAAATGAAAAAAACGATAGGGAAGAATACAAGCAGGTAATTCATAGAAGAGGAAATATGAGGGTCAATAAATACTAAAACAAAGTCTTGACTCCTGCAGTCTTCATGCAAATGCAAATCAAAACAATAGCATACTCTTTTTCACACATTAAATTAGCATAAACTGCAAAGAGCAATATATATACATACATATATATATATATATATATATAGGCAGCTGGTTGGTACAGGGAACCAAACCCTTGACTTCGTTGTTATAAGGCCACTCTCTAAACTGAGCTAACTAGCTAGCCCTTTTTTTTTTTTTTTTTAAAGATGACTGGTGAGGGGATCTTAACCCTTGACTCAGTGTTGTCAGCACCACGCTCTCCCAAGTGAGCCACGGGCCGGCCCTTAACTAGCTAGCCTTAAAGAGCACTATAAAGAGCAATTTCACACATTAAATTGGAATAAATTATAAAGAGTGAAAAAAATTTCACTCTGGCTGGGAGGCTATTTTACAGTAATGAGTATTTTACTCATTTCTTGCTGGTAAGAGTGTAAATTACTAAACCTTTTGGAAAATAATCTGGCATTATCTACTGAAAATATACATATCTTTAGATGACCATTCCACTGTAGGAGAACCTTCCAGAAATAAGAGCCCAAGTGAATAAAAACAGTGGGATGGGTTTTGAACCTTTGTTTCAAGGGTTGGAGAATGGGAAACCACCTGAATATCCCTCACTAAGAGAACAGTTGAATCAATTACAGTTTACTCATCCTGTGAAATATTTGACTAGCTTATAAAAATCATCAGTGAGATCTCTATGGATTGATCTGGAGAGATTCCATAATACATTAACAGGGAAATGTTGGAGATTAACGTGTATGATCCTGGTTCTCTAAAGCAACCACCGCACAACACAAAACACCCCGACTTGTGTGTGTGAAGATGGACATGGATCAAAGGTCCAAGTCAAACGTTTAACATTGTTTACCTGACAGGAGTTATTAAGGCAGGGTGGGCTGAGCCATCACCTTTTTCCTTATACGTCTCTGTACTGTTTGTCATATAAAACAAGTATGTCTCACTTTTTAATTTTAAAAAACCTAATGAAATTGAAATTAAAAAATTCAATGGTCGTGTGGTAGGCAGAATAATTCCCTCCTCTCCCAATATGTCCATATCCTAATCCCTGGACTCTGTTGATAAGTTAATTTCTGTGGAGAAAAGTATTAGGTCAAATCTGCATGCCTGATTAAGGTAAGAATTTTGTCGGAGGATGGCATGGCTGTCAGGGAGTTTTCCAGCCAAAGTCACCTGTCAGAGCAGACCATGCCCCCAGCAATGCACCCGCCTCCATAACCATGCCGAGGCTCTCGGCACTGGCCGGAATTAGCCTGTGGGAGCCATCGCCTTGGTGTGAGCAGGTGATAGATTTCAGAGCCGGGCAGCTGGACCTGTTGGTCAAAGATACCCCCTGCACTTGGTAAGAGGGATGCATTCTCGTCACCACCACAGAGATGCTCAATTTTGCCAAGTGTCCGTAAACTAAGCCTGAAGTCTATGCTTGGACTGCAGTAATGACATCATTCATCGAGTGGTGGCACTTTTTATTCTGGGGGTACGAATTAGCATATGTGTTGTATTTAAAACTCTCTTAGTCCATTCAGGCTGCTATAACAAAATTTATAAATAATAGAAATATTATTTCTTACAATTCTGGAGGCTGGGAAGTCCAAGATCAAAGCACCATCATATTCATTGTCTGGTGAGGCCTGCTATCTGCTTCATAGATACCACCTTGTTGCAGTGTCCACACATGGTGGAAAGGCAGAAAAAAAAAAAGTTATTTACTGTGAGGACAGTAACTAACTAGGATTGAAAAGCTTTCCTAGGACATGTCTGAAACTCACTGAACTTCGTGTATTTGGGGTGACTAGGTTAAGGAATGTGGAAGGTGGAAAGCTTTTCATCCACTTGAAAAGGATTTCCACTGTAGTAACGACGGCAAACTAGCTCTATGCCAGGCCCTATGCTGGCTGCGTGACACACCTTCTCTTTTCTCATCCTCTCAAGAGCCCTAAGAGATTGGTGCTGTTATTGTCCCTGGAACTATGCCATTGAGATATTCATTTGTGATTGGTTCTCCCTGAATTTCACACCCTTCACTCTTTGCCTCAAGGGAGGTTTGTGCTGCTGGATTAGAAAGCAAAGCTGACCACACCTAGCCTGCCTTTATGGCTTTTGTTTTCCAGAAGTATGAGTTGCTCAGGGGGGAAGAGGAGACAAAGACTGGATCCTGGACAGTAGAAAGGGGTAGGGGGAGATTCCTGAGATTGGTGGGTTTCTCAAGTAGTTAAGGAACCTGGTCCTATTCTTAGCATTGCCCAGAAAATATAGCAGGACTGCAGAGGACCCTGAGTACTACTTTTAAGGATGTTAGCACTGCTCATCCTGAATTGAAGATGACAGGCATGAGCTGACCAGTTAGCTCAGTTGGTTTGAGCATGGTGCTGATAACACTAAGGCCCAGGGTTCAATACCTGTGCCAGCCAAAAAAATTTAAAAAGATGATAGGTCTTCCTTCATTTGAGGCTCTGTGTTGGCCTCCTGGATACTATGCAGCATTGGGGAGAGAGAGGGAGAACCGATAATTTCTGCAACTGACCTCCCACCAGCTTGGCAGAGTGGAGGCTTAAACTTGATTTAAATCAAATAAAAACGTGTGATGTTTTTGGCATTTATGGGTTACAAGTCACAGCCATTTCAAACTCATTTTGCTTATGTGTGGTGGGAAGTCCAGTTTCAGTCATTTTTCAGGGCACACTCCTCTTTGGGTTGTACAAGGGTCCTGGGGCATACAGGGGTAAGAAGTGTTTTGGCCTGCAGCTGCTGTTGTACAGCTCTGCCCGTCTCTGGTTATGGAGCTACATGTACTGGGTCACCCTTGTCCAGTATCCTGCCCAGGCCAGTGAGGCTCTTCCCATGGTGACCCGCCCCCTGGCAGCAGCTGTTCCCTCCATGTATTGAGTATTTCATGCATTTCATTGAGCAGATCTATCAAGTGGTTCAAACCACTTCTCAAACCTCAAACCTACAACAGCTGGATCCGTTACAGTAATGCTACCTGTTGCAACAATCAAACCCTAAATTTTCAGTGGCTTGAAAAATAAATGTTTGTTTCTTGCTCACAGGGCAGGTATTCTTGGTTGGCTGGTGGCTTTCAGGGACCCAGGTGCCTACCATCTTATGGCTCCTCTCTCCCACAGCCTTGAAGTTCTCCGTACTCAGCAGCTTGCATATAAGAAAGAGAAAGTGGAGAAAGGCAGCCTCCTTAACCTTTCTAGCCAGAAAATACCACAAATTGCTTCTACTCATGGTCTACTTTTAAGAACTAGTCACATGGTGCCACCTAGATATAGGGGAGTCTGGGAAATGTAGTTCCTGACTGGGCAGCTCTATCATATGGGAGAACATGAGTCTTTGCCGTATTATTCTATTTCTGCTACTTACAGCAAAATACCTGGAACTGAGTGATTTGTAAGCAAATGAAATTTATTTCTTACAGTTTCAGAGGCTGAGAAGTCCAAAGTCCAGGTAACATATCTGGTGAGGTGCTCTTTGGTGGTGGCTTTACAGCAATGGAGGGGTCTCACGTGGCAGAAAATGGCAAAGCAGATAGAGAGATTCTCCTGTGCTCTCCCTATAAAGCCCTCAGAACCACGCCCCTGACCACCATTATTAATCCCTTCACTAGAGCATGGTCCTACAATCTAATCACCTCTTCAAGGCCCCATCCTTCAATTACCATAATAGGATTTCCCATTCTCAAAAGTTACAGTGGGAATTAAGCTTCTAATATATGAACTTTGGGGGGCACGATTCAATCAATCCACAGCAGAACCATTTAGACATGTCCTTGTCTTCCTGTCATCGGATCCACTGGGATATGTACCCACATGCTCTGTCTTATCTCTTGTTATTAGCGTAATAGGATGTTACATGGTCCTTTTCTTGTTGTCTCCGTTTTGACTGAAGACATAAAGACAAAAACCAATGCCGTAAGTGCTAAGTACTCCTAGGGTAGAGTGCTGGACCACAGTGGTAGGCAGCCCCTCAGATAGCTTCCAGGGATCCTCATCTCTTGATAATCATGCATCTGTGCAATTTCCTGCCCTTGGGTATGGGATGGCCTAGTGACATTACTGCAAAAGTGATGGCTGCCACCACAAGGTTAGGTTATGAGAAGACTGGGTTTTTGTTGGGCCCCTCTCTTGCTCCATCCCTTGCTCACTCTGAGGGAAGCCAGCTGCCATGCTGTGGACCATCCTGCAGAGAGGCTCACATGGCAAAGAACTGGTGTCTCTGACCAACAGTCAGTGAGGACCCCAGGCCTGCCAACAGCCACCAGAGTGAGCAGTCGAGCCCACTGATGGCTGCAGCCCCAGTAGAGGTCTTAACTGCAGCTTTGGGAGAGAGGCTGAGCTACAGGTACCTTGTCATAACAAAATACCACAGACTCGGTGGCTGAAATAATAGAAATTTATTTCTCACAGTTCTGGAGGCTGGAAGTCCAAGATCCAGGTGCCAGCAGGCTTGGTTTCTCCTGAGGCCTCTCTCCTTGGCTTGCAGGTTGCTGTCTTCTTGCTGTGTGTTCATATGGTCTTTTCTGTGTGAACATCCCTGGTGTCTCTTACTCTTCTTATAAGGATCCCGGTTATATTGGATTAGGGCCACATCCTTACGACCTCATTTAACCTCAGTCACCTCTTTAAAGGCCCAATCTCCAAATACAGTCACTTTCTAAGGTACTGGGGGTTAGATTTTCAACATATGAATTTGGGGGACGGGATACAATGTAGGCCGCAACACACGGAACTGCGAGATAACAAATGTTTGTTGTTGTAAGCGCTAGGATTTGGAGTGGTTTGGAATACAGGAGTAGACAGCTAATACAGCACCTGGGTGAGACTTCTTGCGAGGCTGTGGAACGTCTGCGCCCATAACCCTCCTGCAAGCATCTCCGAGAAGGCCGGGGCTTCACCGGGCGGTAGAAGCAGTTGGTGGTGAGGGTTTCTTTGGAAAGAGAGGTTGGTGTGCTGAGCTGTGCCCCCACCGCCACTGCTAGTCAGGAATGAACATTTCCACATGACCTCAGCCAGTGAGGGAGCTCCATGCCGACACGTGGAGAACCTGAAGTGTGTCCCCTGCAGTTTGGGGGACAGTGGCTGGTACCCAGCCCTGCCTCAGGAACTCTAGAAGGGAGAGGCTGTGCCTGACGCATCAGGCAGCAGAGCTGAGTAAGACAGCCTGGGGCAAGCCTGTTCCCCAGGGGCCAGGTGTAGACCGGTGGGAGGCGCTGGCCTCGGGAGGCCTTAAAAGGGACACTGGTGAAGGAGCTATCTGGAGGGGAAGGTGACCCAGCAAAAAGGACACTGCTGGAAGCCGGGGGAGCTTGGGGAGATGTAAGCCAGAGTGTCTTACACTTGAGTGAGCTTCACAGCCCCTGGGGGTCTTGTGAAAATGCAGATTCTGATTCAGCAGGTGTGGGGGAGCCGAAGAGTCTCCATGTCTGACAGGTGAGGCTGAAGCTGCTCATCCATGGGCCACACGCTGTAAGCAGAAAGCTGGAGGGGACAGCTCAGGGGGATAAAACATCCCCAGCCATGGGAGGCTTGGAGGCACTCACATAAGATGGGAGGGTTGTGTTCTGCCTGCCAAGGGCGGGCTGTAGGATTCAAGGAAGACCTCTCCTGCCTGTCACAAACTTCCCTTCCCCTGCACAGCCCCAAACCAGAAGCTGGTGGGCGGGGAAGAGCAGCAAAACCACATTTCCCCATTACCCTGTGTACAAAGCAGCCCAAGCTCAGAGGGAAGAGCTTTTGAATTGGACCAGGATTTAGGATATCCATGTCAGAGCAGACTAGACTTTTTTTTTTTTTTTAACCAAAAATAAGCTGAAAAGCTGTGAGATCTGCCTGAGATCTGCCTGAGACCTCACTTGGGCTGAAAGGAAGTAGCCCACAAAGCGAGTCAAAAGGCAGTTGGGAGGAAGAGGAGGGTGGCTTCTTGCTTGTACCCTGCTGGGCTCAGCTGGTTCCAGAAGATGGGAGCAAAATGGATAGAGTGGCCCCGAGAAGGGGCCACTCAATTCTGTCTCCTCTCTTCTTTTGCCACAGCTGCAGGCCCCAAACCTGCCCCCTCTCTCCTGTGGCATCAGTTTCTCTCTCCGTTAGGTCATTCCCAGCAGCATGCTATTCGATAAAATTATCGAAGTCCATCATTGTGGACTAAGTTCCTGCACGAGGTCCCAACGGACCAGACTAGAAACCAAGATGGAGTCACCCCTGCTAAGTTCCATGTCACTTAGGTTGTGGTCTGACCTTCCAAGAAGTCAGGAGAAAGAGCTAACAGCCAATTTCCCAAACAGGCCAGTTAAATCTTCAACAGGCATGATAATGAGGTCCCTTTTGCTTTAATTTTTACTCAGAAGAGATAGTCTGAAGTAACCTGATGTTAATTATCAGTTACTTTCCTGTTGTTCTGTCTCCCTATCCACACCTTACAAGGAAAGTAACTGAAATGAGCAGTCCGCTTTTTGTTCTTTATTTCTGCTTTCTTCAGCCTTTTCTGTCTATAAAGCCTTTGTTATCTGTGATAGACTTCAGAGCTCTTCTCTGATTCTGTCAGATCGTGGATGGGTCGATCCTCACACTTGGCTTTCAATAAACTTTAAAAAAATTACTTCTCTCTCGACAGCCTTAATTTCAGTCCACACAATATAGACAAAAGCCTTCCTCTCTTTAACAAACAAAACAAAACAAAACAAATCCTTCCTCAACCCTGTGCCTCATTCTGCCACAGCTGCCAATAAAACTTCACAGAAAGTCCCATTTTCTCCACTTCCTTGCCCCTCATTCACTTTTTAAAACACATATTTAAATCGGGAAATATGTGTACAAAAGAGGATTAAAGAATTTTTTTCTTGCTCCTTGGACGAGTAACAAACATCTCTGAGGCTTCCTTTTCTTAACTACAGCAAAGGATATGGCCTTGCTGTGTTTTGAGAGTACTAAATAAAATAACTGCCAAGCACCAGAGACAGAAGTAGCAACTCAATAAATGTCCTAGCAAGTCCCTGGGTCACTTTCTCCTCTCTCCCTTCCCCCACCCTGGCCTATGTCCTCATAGGCTTTGTTCTCAGCTCAGGTCCGCGCTGAGGACTGCAAAGTAAAATCAGCAATTGAAAGGGCAGTAATAACAGGCCGACAGACTTTGGATTCTGCCCATCAGTCCCCAGCGCACCCACCAAAGTACAGCCTCTTGTCGGATGCCAGGTGTCTGGATATTTCTAGATCTTTCTTCCCTTTCCCATACCAGTCACACCCCTTCTTACTTACTCCATGGTTCCGAGGCCATGTGCCAGCTGCGGGCCCAGGTGCTTGTGGGGCTTCAGAGACTTACCCGACACACCTCCTGCCCTCCAGAAGTTCATCTGAGGGGACAGCGAAGTCTTCTGGACTTCACTTGGGAATAGCTGTGTGGCCTTGGCCAAGTTACTTTCTTTCCCCGCGTGTCCATTTCTTCATCTACAAAATAGGGGAAGTAATAAACACTCTGCAGGCCTGCTGTGAAAGTGTCACGGTGCAACCTCGCTATCAGGACTTCCACAACAAGAATTGTCTGGTTTTGCCCTCGGAGAAAAAATGAATCAGCCTCATAAGGAGTGGAGCTTACTTCTCTCTAAAGACATGTGTATTTATTTCTCTCTAAAACACATCGTAAAAGCCAAGAGACCGACAGAGAAGCAGCTGGGAAAATTTTCTGTTCTACTGATCCATAAACCCCAAGTCTGCCCTGTGGAAGGTGAAAGGTTACGTCAAGTTCCAGGCCGCGGTGCCGCCGCCAGGGGGCAGCGGTTTGTACGAACCGAACTCGGGCAGGACCGCAAAGCGACGCTGCTTTCCCTGCGCAAGCGACAGGCGACTTAGCTCACTGCAGGAAGCTAAACTGAGGCAGGGATTGCGACTTCATTTTCATTTCATTTCTAAAGTTAGTGCTTAAGCTAAGTGACAAATATAGCAGAAGAGACTGCCGAGTGCAGACAGAGCGGGTACCTGCCTTTGGTCGTTCCCCTCTGAAATACCTCCTCGAGAACAAACGGCGTCACGTCGTGCTGAGATGAGCCTGCCGGGGCTTTGGAGAACACGGTATCAGGGGAATTGATTAATGCAGATTCTTCAATAATAGATGGACGCTGAGCACCGTGCTCTGGAAGGTTTCTTACTTGATTTCCTGGGGGACTTCTTTTGATTCACGTCCACCTAGAAATGCACATAAAACATGAAAATGTAAGGTTTGCATTAATTTCTCTCAAATGTTTTTTTCTGTTTTATTTTGCCTTCCGCGGAGTTGGGGAGCAACGGGAGCTGTCCTTCTCAGCCACTTTATGCAGAGTTAAAAGAAGGGTTCTGGCTTCCCTCTAGTGGCTGGCGCTGGCCTCCCCGCCGGGTAGAAAGCGCGCAGAACGGGCACCCCGGGGCCTTCAGAGTCGGAGAAGGGACGGAGAAGGCGCAGTTACTGCCCCCGGGCTGCCGGGCAGGAAAGCAGGCAGGTCCCGGCAGATGCAGCAGCCCCTGGCTCCTGGAGACGGGGGCGCCCGGCAGCTCCCGGGAAGCCGGGAAGCCGTGTGCTTCGGGACGGAGCGCTGCCCCTCCTTGCTGCACCCCAGTAAGCATGTGAAGAGAGCTGAATGTCCGCTGTGGTCCCGTGTCTCACGTTCACTGTGTCCCCAAATGGGCTGCTGAGAAGCCCTCCATTTAGAGTCTGTATCTGCTGTCTGTCATGGTAGGAGCAGGAAGGGTTGGGGAGACTCCAATTAGAGGGGGTGCTGTCCTCCTGTGTGTGTCCCTGGGGACCCTGCACCCTGCCACAGACCACCCCCTACCACCTCCACCTGCTTCTTAGGGGAATGGCTACAGTTATCTGTGACTGTAGGTGGTATGCTTTGAATGTAGAGAAGGACAGTGCTCCTCCCAACTCTTTGAGGTGGTCAAGGAACGTTCTTAGCATAATGAGAGAAGGACGTTGAAATGCAGAACCCCCCAGTGAGCAGCTGGAGGAGAAACCAGGGCCAGGATTTGGAGGTTCTGCCTCAGCACTAAACAATAGAATTTACTATATCTGCACTATCCCATATAGCAGCCACATGTGGAGGCCCATGGATGTCTGTTCTGCACCATTGCTGGCTATTACACCTAAGAAACTGAATTTAAAATTTTATTTAGTTGAGGGCTGGCCAGTTAGCTCAGTTGGTTAGAGCACCAGTTTGTAACCCCAAGGTCAAAGGTTCAGATTCCTGTACCGGCCGGCCGCCAAAAAAAAAAGAAAGAAAGAAAGAAAAGAAATGTTATTTTTAGTTGCAATTAATTTAAATTTAAATAGCCACTTGCAGCCATTGGCTACAGTATTGGACAGTACAGTTCTACAGAGACAATGTGAGAGGAAGACCTTTGTAACCCTAGTGCTGTGCATAAAGAGGATAGTCTCAGGGTTAAACTTGTGATTAATTGTGCAAGATTTATAGTGAAGGTGGGCATCAGATAGGGTGCAATCAGATGCACACATTCATTTATCCACCATCCAGCCACCCTCTTCCACCCGCCCTTGTTACAATGTTCAATTATGATTTATTGGGTCGTATGGTTGGCTTCCCTACTAGACAGATGCGTGGAGAGTTGAGACCCTGCCCTATTCATCTTGGTATCTCCAGAACCACACACAGTACCTGATGTGTTGTAGAATCTCATAAGTCATTTGCTTCTACGATATTTATCTTAGGGGGAAAAAGTCATTTGAATCAAATGAATGGAGTTGTGCCAGGCCTTTGGGGAGATACACACACGAATCAGGCACAGGCCCTGCCTCCAACAACCTATGGTCTCATCATAAGTACTTAAAATACTAAATGAGAAGCTTCCTGTGAAAACACTGCATTTTTGCCAGACACAAAGTAGACCACACTAAATATTAGATTCTTTCCTCCCTTTCTTTTACCCCTCTAAAGCCCACCTTCCAAAGATTTCCATAAAAGGGATAAAGTACTCAAGGCTTTAGAAAAGGCAAAGATAAATTTCATCTGCAGAGCAAATGAAAACTTCCTGAAGGAGGTGGCATTTGGTCTAGCTCTTCCAGAACTCCGGGCAGCATGAATAGACTTAGAGGAGTGTGGGAAAGTACGAATGGTGTGGAGGAATGGGGAAAAGTTCTATTTAGTTTGAGGAAAGGTATATGGAGGGAAGGAATAGAAAATAAAGTAGGAAAGTCTATTGATTCCTAGGCTAGGGAAGGCTCTTGAGCATGGTGTTAAAAACCTGAATTTCAGGACCAGAGAGACCAGACATACCTGGGCCTGGCCCAGACTCTGTGATCTAAGTACTGACTGCGATGACTGTGATCAAGCTATTTAACTCTTCTGAGCCTTACATGCTCCACCTGTAAAATGGGAATAATACTGCTTACTCATTTGAAACACAAATGCGAGCACATAGTAATATACACTGTTTTCATCTCTTTCCACTTCGGAAATTTTTTTATATTAGCACATACAGGGTTAGCCCTATATTCAATTCATATGCTGTTATCGTAATTTAATTAACCACTCCTCTATTCATCGACACTTGTTCTTTCTAATCTTTAAAAAATTTGTACATACCTCTACAGGATAAATTCCTAAAGTAGCATTGCTAGATCAAGGGGCATGTGAAATTTAGATTTTGACAGAATAACCAAATTGCTGTCCATAAATAGTAAATCAATTTCCACTTCCATGAACAATTCATAAAAGGATCTGTTTCCCTATGCTTTCGCCAAAAGTATTACCAAATTTTTTGGTCTTTGCTGATCTGAAAGACTTTAAATTGGTGTCTAATTGTAGGTTTAATTTGCATTTCTTTTAAGTGAGGTTGGGTATCTTTTCAATGTTTAAAAGCCATCTGTACTTTCTTCTCTGGGAACGATTTGTAGCCTTTGGCCATTTCAATTTGGTTGCTAGTCTTTTTCTTATTGATTTACAGGAGTTCTTTATTTATTAAGGAAACTAGCTCTTTGAGATATGGTTGCAAATGTTTTTCCAACTGTCATTTATCTCTCTATTTTTCCCCCATGCAGATAGTTTTTATCTTTGTGTAGTCAGGTTGACCATTCTCTTCCTCCATGGTTTCTGGATTTTGAATCATGCTCAAGAAAGCCTCTGTTACTTTAAGATAAGAAAAATCTTTCACCTATCTGGATTATTTGGGGGTAAGAAAGAGGCAGAGAATTCTGTTTACTCTCTTCCAGTTGGCAGTTGCCCTAACACCATTTCTCAGGATTTCTTTAAGCAGCAAGAGCCATTCAAGACAGTCAAGGGGCTGGCTGGTTAGCTCAGTTGGTTGGAGTGCAGCTTTATAACACCAAGATCATGGGTTTGGATCCCCTTACTGGCCAGCCGCCAAGGAAAAAAAAGAACCAGTCAAGGGCGCCCCCCCTTAGAGGAAGAATATGTGAGCTAGATGCTTGCTGTGTTAGGAATGTCTTTTTATTTAATCCTCACAGTAGCCATGTGAGCTGTTGATATCCTTGTTTTTCAGATGAGGAAACAAAGGCTCAAAGAGCTTGAGAAAGTGGCCCGCAATCACGCAGTCAGGAAGTGGCAGTGCTGGGGTTTGAACGCACATCTGCCTGACAGCAAAGTCTCTGCTCCTTCTACTGGCTGCCACTATGATTCAGAGGGGGAAGCAGGGCTTTACAGAAGTACTGCAGGACCGGACAGCTGTTCAGTCTTCTTATCTCCTTCATTTCTGCCCTCCAGAGCCCCCCTGTAGCATGCCAGGAGGCTCCTCTGAAGCAGAAGTGACCCCTTTTGTTGGTGCCTGCAGCAGACCCCTGAGCCACTAGGGATAACTATCAGCCGCCCAACTGGCCAAAGGACCTGTGGACAGAGGGATCCGTCCCAGCAAAGCTGCACAGTAAACAGGAGAGCCAGCAATGAGCTGTGACATGAGCAAGGAGTAAACTTTTACTGTTTTCACTGAAACTCGGAGTTGATTTGTAACAGCAGTTACTATTAACCTAAGTATTACAATTGTTCACCAGGGATGGACCACACTGAGGGGACCACAACTGAGGGCGATTCATCTCTGAGGCCACTTCCTCCTGTCTACTGGTCCTGGAGGCAGAAAGTCCTTCCCACCCACCCCCGCCTCTGTGGCCCTTCCTCTCCTTGCCACCCCACCACTCCCCACAGCCCCCAGCTGCAGTCTTAACCTTTCTTGGAGAGCTGAGAATGCACACATCTGAATATATTCTGTCTCATGCACAGGTCAGAGGCTGTTAAAAATCTTCATTCCTGTTTTGGAATAGGCTGGAGGAGAGGAAAAGAACCATAGAAGAGCTGCGAGGGATCAGAAGAGGGTGGAAATTTGTAGGAAACCCTCCGAGGTAAACCCTTCCAAGTGTATAGTCCTGGCTGGGCCTGCTGCAGTTCTATGTGACTAATGTCCCTGAGGTCCCTCCAGGCGGGACAGCAACCCGGCAGCGGTCTGTCTCGGCCTGGTTATGTTACCAGCTTTTGTTACTGTTCTTTCTATTCCTGTCAGTGGGGAGGAAGGCATGGGCTTTAGGCACATGTGCAAAGACAGGAGGCAGGCCTCGCAGATGCTCCCTTTGGCCCAACACACAAAATCTGCTTTGAGAGTCAAATTTAAGAGAAAGGTTAGGTTGGCTTGTAGCTGGTGAGGGGGTGCTAGCAGGGCAAGGGAGGAAAGGTGATGGGAGGAATATCAACGAGGGGAAGACCCCCAGAGGTCATCGGGCGCTGTCTCTGTGGGAAACTAACAATGCCTCACGGAAAGGTAAGAACCGGGGTTGAAATCCTTCGGACTGTTTGCTTTCTGACACTAGTACCTCCTGTCTTTGTAGATGGGGAGGGGCACCACGGTGGTGACACGAGCTCCGTGGTGCTGACCATTCACTGACTTTGTTCAGTAACCACTGGGTTACTTTTTTGCCTCTAGTGCCTTCATTTTAAAACCAGTTACTCTCAGTCCCTAAGCACTGCCAGGAGGCTGCAAGGAAGGAAGTCCGTCTGCACCTTCCAGATTCCAGCTAAATTATTTCTTCTCTACAACTCAGCTTGGGTGTCATCACTCCCAGACCTTCTCAGATTCCATGCCTGCTCCAAGCCCAGGACTGGTCTAAGCTCCCCTCGCTGTGCTCTTGGCTCTCTGTGTATACTTTCAGCATGCCCTCACCCTCTGTTCGTATCTGGCCCTCTCATCAGACGGTGAACTTCTCAAAAGCAGGGACTGTTTCTTACCCAGCTCTACAGGCCCAACTCATCCCAGTACACGGCAGAAAGCAGGTGTTCAGTCTGTCCCACGGAATTCAACCTTCTCGGCCAAAGTGGAATATTTTTCTACAGATGGTATTAGGAAAACGAGTATTAAATTATATGAATTGAATCTCAGTACTTCAGCACTGTATACTAACCCTTCAGAAGGGGAAACTGAGGCCCTGGAAATGAAATGGCTTGTCCAGAGTAGAGCAGCATGTCAGCAGCCAGGCTGGGATAGGAGCACCCTTACTAGTGGAGCAACGTTTGTTAGTGACAACAGAAACCGTCCCTGGGCTTAGGTTTGTCCATATAAAACAGTCCAAAACATGCTACTTAGCTGGTGTGGTCTTTGACCCCCTAAGTCTAAAAAATTTATTGGCTTCTGTATTCTTTGTCTTTTTCATTTCTACTACATAATTTTCTTTTTAAAAACTTACCTTTGATTAAATTTTGATTATAAAAGTGTACATGCTTATTGTAGATTCTGGAATGTGCTGAAAAGTAAAAGGAAGGTAGAAAATTAAAAATTACCTGAATTCCACCAGCGAGAAACAGCCTGTTACTATAGAATATTGCCACAAATATATACAGACAATCCCGACTCAAGATTTTTCAGCTTTACAAAATCATGAAAGCAATACTCATTCAGTAGAAACCATACTTG
>NW_007727511.1:405284-405806 GCF_000696425.1 Galeopterus variegatus
GACTTGGTGTTGTCAGCACCACGCTCTCCCAAGTGAGCTAACCAGCCATCCCTATATAGGGCTCTGAACCCGTGGCCTTGGTGTCATCCGCACCACACTCTCCCAAGTGAGCCACGGGCCAGCCCTCCCATCATATATTAAGGAACACTTGTGAATATAACAGAGATCAAGTTCTATGTTTACATTTTTCTTTTTTTCAGTTACTGTTGGATTGTGAGCATTTCTCTAAGTCCTTAAATATGGGATATTTTCTCCATAGCTTTTGTGCTGTGAAGCTTTTCAATCAGCACACTTTGTGCGGAGTTCATTTATAAATAAAAAGAATGTAATAATGAAAATAAAAAGGAAAAATGCTACATAATTATATGTTGTACCTACATTTCTACCTATATAGATATACCATATTTACCTAACATCTAGTTGGTTTGCAATTTCTCATTGTAATAAATGAAAAATATATTTATATTATCATCTCACTGTGATGAGACAATATCTTCAAATGATATCTTGGCCTGTATTTCT
>NW_007727512.1:0-3202 GCF_000696425.1 Galeopterus variegatus
TCTGGGACTGCAGTTACATGTGTATTAGACTACTTGGTATTGTCTTACAGGTTGAGACTTACTGTTTTTTAGCAATTTTTTCTTTCTATTTCAGAAATTATGCTATGTTTTCAAGTTCACTGATCTTTTCCATTGTGTCTGGTCTGTTTTTAAGTCCAACCCTTGACTTGTAAATTTCATAGAACATTTTTTTTTTTTTTTGTCTTTTTCCGTGTCCGGCAACTGGATCGCAACCCTCCGTGTCGCCCCCGCACCAGACCGGGACCGGCAACGGGACCGCAACCCTCGGCGTTGCTCCCGCACCTCGCTCAGCCAGTGAGCGGGAACCGGTCTGTATGTGGGATCCGAACCCTCGGTGGGAGCGCCACCGCGCTTCCCAAGCGGCGCACTATAGTAGTGCACCACCGGGCCGGCCCTCATAGAACATATTTTTTTACGTCAAGAACTGTTTTTTTAATATCTTTTATTTCTTTCGTTGTATTCACTTTTCTCTAACTACGTGAACGTATTTATAAAAGTTGTTTTAAAGTTCTTTTCTGCTAATTCTGTCATCTCTCATTTATGTAGATTGATTTTTCTCCTGGTTTTTTGTCACATTTACATGCTTTTTTACATGTCTAGTTTTTCAGTGGATATTGGACAATGGAAATTTTGTTATTGAGTGGTAAGTTTTATAGTTCTTTAAAGAGTGTTTGGGTGTTTTCTGTAAGTCAGTCATATTTTTTGAAGATCAGTCTGGTCCTTTTGAGTCTTGATTTTAAGCATTGTTGGTGTGATTTATTAGGGCAGGTGGCCTTTATTAAGTTCAGTAAACTATAGCCTCTAGGCCAGATCCAGGTTGGCCCTATTTTTGCATCACCCTTGAGCTAAGAGTTGGTATTTACAATTTTTAAGAATTGTTAAAACAAAAGAATTTGTGACAGAATCTGTATGTGGCCTGCAAAGCTTAAAAGTATGTACTGTTAGGCCTTTTACAGAAAGTTTGTCAACCCTGTCCTAGGGCTATTTCAGCCCTTACTGTTAATGTGTTCTCTTCTCTGAGTATCTTCTGAATGACTTGGGGGTTCTACAAAGACTCTCCATTCTGACTGGTCTGAACTCAATCTCTTTGCTCTGTTTGAGCTTTGGGAATTGTTCAGCTCACAGCTCCTGCTTGTTCTTTGCTTGGCCTCCTAGAATTTCACCCTGTTCGCACACAGCCTTATTTTCAGCAACATACCTGAGAAGACCAGAGCTCTTTCTCTGTGTAGTTCCCTTCTCTCAGGTACTTTGCCATGCAAATTCCTGCTGCCACAGCTTTCTTAAAGTTCTGTTTCTCCTCAATTAGGGAGACTCCCACACTTTGCTTGGGTTCCCCCTCCCTGCACAGTAGTCCATAAAGTGCCTTCGGGCAGAAAANCCTAGAATTTCACCCTGTTCACGCACAGCCTTATTTTCAGCAACATACCTGAGAAGACCAGCGCTCTTTCTCTGTGTAGTTCCCTTCTCTCAGGTACTTTGCCATGCAAATTCCAGCTGCCACAGCTTTCTTAAAGTCCTGTTTCTCCTCAATTAGGGAGACTCCCACACTTTGCTTGGGTTCCCCCTCCCTGCACAGTAGTCCATCAAGTGCCTTCTGGCAGAAAACCAAGACAATTCCTGCGTTTACTACTTTTCTTTCTGTCTCTCAAGTGTTATAATCCTTTGTTGCCCATTGCCCAGTGTTTAAAAATGTTTTTCTATGTTCAGTTTTCTGCTTGTTTACTCTGGGGTTGTAAGTCTGCTCCTAGTTACTCCATCATGGCTGGAAGTTAAAAATCTCACATTGTGGTAAATAGGAGAGTGACTGCTTGTGCCTGATGACAGAGGGGGAGCGGGCGAGGAGGCTCCGCGGCGGCTGCTCGCTCCAGGCGAGCTCGGAGGCCGACGACGGCAGTCCGAGGCCGGGAGTCTGTCCGCCCGCCCGCCCCACGCCGCGGCCCCGGGGCCCAGCGCCCCAGTCACTAAGGCCGGCCCGCGGCCGGACACTGGAAGAGCCTCTTCGAGGTAATACTATAATTTGATGTCTTTGCATTGATCTGTCCCAGGGAGGATGCCTCAGGGTGTGTGTGCATATGTGCCCACATGTGTGCATGATCTGTGCACGCGTATGCATGTGTGTGCCCACACGTGTGCATGTGTGCGTGCGTGTGCACCATACATGTGCACTCAGCATTTGTTCACGGTGATTATCATCTTCCATCGGGCCCGGAGCCGTATGCGTTGCAGCACAGTTTGTATTCTATGTCATTTTTCCTATGATAGGTAGCAAATTCTTTTGAGTTGATTTCCATGAGTGCTGATTGATTTTCAGCAAACCATTTTATTTTACCTCTTTCAGTCTCTTCCTTTTGTGACTTTTGGCAAGTAGTTGCAGACTTAACAATTGTCTCTCTCTCCAGGTGCCTCAAAATGTCCTTATTGTCATTGTGTCACTTGAAATCACAACTAATCAGTCAGGTGGATGAAGGCAGGTATTTTTATGTCTCTTCTCCAGATAGGGGTCAGTGGCGTTAGCGGACCTGTCCCGGTTCCCTTAGTTCACAGGTGGCACAGCTAGGATGAGAAGTCAGGTTTTCCTCCTGCAAGCCTCCTTTCCTGTTTTGTGCACAGAGCCAAGCGGCTTCTCTAGTCTGACAGTCACTCCTTTCCTGTAAATTTGTGACTTCAAACCAGGATTTCCCTTCAGTAGTAGGGTTCTTTACATACTCCCGCTCAGTTCTGGTTAGTGTGTAAGCTAGACCTCAGGAGTGGAGCCAGGCAGGGGAAGATGGAAAAGCTGTTGGCCAGTAATCCTGTTTTCTCTGTCATGATTTTGCGATGTTGCTTTCCTTTTTGAAATCTTAAGTTTCTCATTTGTATCCGCTTCTTAGTCTATCAAGAATGGAAAGTTTCTTTCCAGGGCTGGCAAACGTAAAACTACTGTGAGCTTTGGGCGTATGTCCAGGCCTTTGCAGAAAGCCTCCCTCCCTGGCGTACTGATGAACATTCCACTGATTAGGAAGGAGGGCAGGGGTCTGCCTCGTGCTTTACTGTGCTGTTTGTGTGTGTCTTTCCCTTCTTTTCTTCTTCCTCCTCCCCCTTTATTCCTTTTGTGTGTGTGTGTGTGAAATGCTTTTTCTGGCTAATTCATTGCCTAGGTTTGGGTTGAACTTTCAAAGCCCTCTTAAACTAAGCTGCAGGA
>NW_007727512.1:3660-4737 GCF_000696425.1 Galeopterus variegatus
CCTGGCGTACTGATGAACATTCCACTGATTAGGAAGGAGGGCAGGGGTCTGCCTCATGCTTTACTGTGCTGTTTGTGTGTGTCTTTCCCTTCTTTTCTTCTTTCTCCTCCCCCTTTATTCCTTTTGTGTGTGTGTGTGTGTGTGTGGATGCGCGCACGTGCGCGCGCAATGCTTTTTCTGGCTAATTCAGTGCCTAGGTTTGGGGTGAACTTTCAAAGCCCTCTTAAACTAAGCTGCGGGAAGGTCATTGTCACAAAAGGTAAGATGAACAGATTACCAGAGCTAGTTAAAAACATCATATTGAGGAGGACAAAATGTGCACCTAGAGGCAAGTCTGGTCTGGACTAAGGTCCTTCTTTAGAGCTCCCCAGTCCTTCTGAGGCTGCAGCTTTCTATGGAAGTAAGTTCTACATAATGTGTCCTATAGAAATCCTCACAAGTATGTAGAGACGTAAACGGGGGTACATATTTTACAATTGTTTGTAATGTGAGAACCAAAAAATAACTATCTGCCTACCAGTAGAAGAATACTTGAATTAGTTATGGTGCTTTCATGCAATGGAACACTATGTAATTGTGAGAAACAGTAAGGTAGATCTTGAGGTAGTGAATGGAGAGGTGTCTATAATATACCGTTCAGTGAAAAACCCATGCTGATTTATATGTAAATATGTATACATCCACAGAAAGGTCTAGAAGAATATACTCTAGAAGAATATTTATATTTAAATATGTATACACATCCACAGAAAGGTCTAGAAGAATATACTCCAAATTGTTGAAAAAAGGTCATTGGAATGGGATTAGAATGAAGGGGGAGTAGATATTTTGCTTTTTTAGTTTATATTCATTTGTAAGATTTACTTTTTTTGCAATAAATAATGAGTTTTATCATTTTAAAATGAATAATTATGAGCAGTTAAGGAGTAAATGGTGTATTAACATCATTGGTTTCTGTCTATAAGAATTTTGTGTTTCTATCTGGGTGTTCTTTTAAGTTAGGAAAACTTAAAAGAGGGGTCATTAGGTTGTTTGTCTCATTGTTAGGCTGATGTTCTTATTGACTTTTATTGTGTC
>NW_007727512.1:4747-18365 GCF_000696425.1 Galeopterus variegatus
CAGGAAGGTCATTGTCACAAAAGGTCAAATGAATAGATGACCAGAGCTAGTTAAAAACATCATATTGAGAAGGACAAAATGTGCACCTAAGGGCAAGTCTGATCTGGACTGAGGTCCGCAGTCCTTCTGAGGCTGCAGCTTTCTATGGAAGTAAGTTCTACATAATGTGTCCTGTAGAAATCCTCACGAGTATGCAGAGACGTAAACAGGGATACACATTTTACAATTGTTTGTAGTGTGAGAACCTAAAAATAACGTAACTATCTGCCTACCAGTAGAAGAATACTTGAATTATGGTGCTTTCATGCAATGGAACACTATGTAATTGTGAGAAACAGTAAGGTAGATCTGGAGGTAATGAATGGAGAGGTGTCTATAACATACCGTTCAGTGAAAAACCCATGCTGATTTGTGTGTACATGGTATGTGTATTTAAACACGTATACACATCCACAGAAAGGTCTAGAAGAATATACTCCAAACTGTTCAAAAAAGGTCATTGGAATGGGATTAGAATGAAGGGGGGGGGGAGATATTTTGCTTTTTTAGTTTATATTCATTTGTAAGATTTACCTTTTTTGCAATAAATAATGAGTTTTATCGCTTTAAAATGAATAATTATGAGCAGTTAAGGAGTAAGTGGTGTATTAATATCATTGGTTTCTGTCTATAATTTTGTGTTTCTATCTGGGTGTTCTTTTAAGTTAGGAAACACTGAGGGGTTATTAGGTTGTTTGTCTCATTGTTAGGCTGATGTTCTTATTGACTATTATTGTGTCATGTGAATGATCACTTTTCCATGTCTGTTTTTCCATCAGTGTCATCAGGAGAGTATCTTCTCACTGAAATATTAAGAAATGTTAAGCGAGCAGTAATATAAGGATTACATTCCTGGAGTACAGAAGGAACAGAGGACAGAGATGAAAGGTTGGGTAATAACAGGGGGCCTTTAAAAAGGGGCCTTTAAAGGAACTTGCTGGCCTTGAGGAAATCAATGAAACAACATGAAAAGCTTTTGATCAGCACAGGCCCAAGGTCCCTGGATTCTATGGCCCCTGCTAGTTATTCCCACATTTATGCTGTTCAGCTGACAGGGAAAATAATGAGTTTGATGCCTCAGAACCAACACTGACTTTGTAGCCCAGGACCTTTTATAGAATATTAGATCCTCCAACAAAATGGATGAGGCTGGAGAAACTTATGTTGAGTGAAGTAAGCAAAGCACAGAAGGATAAACACCACATGTGCTCACTCATAATTGGGAGCTAAGAGAGAAAGAAAGAAGGAAAGAAAGTCCACAGTGATGTGTTGGACTTGCAGAAGAAAACATACCTTGGGATACAAAGCAGAGTTGGGGTGGTGGGGGAGGTGGGGGATAATTGGGTGAGGGACATGGCATACAAACACAATTTGTGGTAAGGTGCATGCTGCCAATATGGATCTGGCCTTCATATCTTGGGCACGAGGGGTGACAATCAGCTTTGTATCTCATGAATATTCATAACCAATTATTTTTAAAAAGAATATTAGATCCTCATCCCTTAAAGGGGCACAACAATAGTACCTACCTCACAGAGTTCCTATGGTGAGAATTAAATGAGATAATTTGCTTAGCATAATCCTGGACACATAGGAGTTGAACAATTGTTAGCTGCTATAATCATTAATTACTACTAATTATTACTATACCCAAGCTCACCAAGCAACCACTATGGCATGTTGTTTACTTGTGAAATAGACTGAAGTCAAATACGGTCTCTGAGGATTGAGGTTTTCTTTCACCAAAGAGAAGCTTTTGTTAAGAGTGTTCTTTTTTTACAACTCAAATGAAAGGTCATATCCCCAAATATATCAACGATTTGATCAAAAACAATTTTTTAGCTTTGGTTCCAATATTGCCCAAAAACCAACTTGATAGAACAGTTCCATCCAAATTTGTTCTCAGGGAGAAATAAAACTGTTGTTCTATGAAACTTTTTCATTCACCAACTACTTTTTCTGGCATTAGAACTGTCAGCTGAACTTCTGATAGTTTTTAATCACTTAAGAGAGATGCCTCAAACAAACTTTATTTTCAGACAACAGATCCAAGCAGGCCAGCAAGAAGACCTGACAGCTGAACTGTGATTTACATGGGGTAAGTGTTTACTCACCAGCCAGGAACCCCTGATATCAGAAGAAAACCGCACCTTCCACCCCCTCATCTAGCCTCTTTGCTCACAAGGAAGAACAAATGAGACAGACTTTCTGAGAAGGCAGCATTTAGGTGATCTTGGATAGAAGGGAGTGGAAGAGACAGGAGAAAGTAAGTCTCCCCATGAAGGAGGGGAGAAGAATATTACAGAATAGATTAAGATCATAGAATAAGACCTACCAGTGCCTTGAGGATAAACAAGAGACCACTCTGGCTGCTCTGATGAAAAAGTGCCACATGCCTCTGGGGAGGGGGGATAAATGTGAGGAACAGAGGTATATAACCAGTCCTCTGCTTCTATATCCTGCATTAGTTAAGTGTTAACACACATGAGTAGAAGTTTGCAAGCAACCCAGACAGGTGCCAGCAGAGAATCAGCCACACTTGCTGGAAGTTCCAGCTCTGTAAAATCACTTTGTCCAGTGCTTGCTGAGGTGGTCTTTCAACTGAGGAATGGAAGGCAGCAGCTGCTGGCACTCATGACAACGAAGTGGTAGCTTCAAGAGTTCAGACATCCCATCTCGGACAGTCACTCTGCCAGCCTCCTTTACCATCTTGATCACAGCTGCAAGCAAGGAAGAAAGGTTCAAATCCCAGCTACTCTGGAAAGCCAATATAAGATACCAAACAAAATATGGCTCCAATCAATACACCAGGTATTCTAAAGTTACTAAGCTTGAAGTTACGAATGGGCTTGATCAGATTCTAAACCTGAGCAACTTACCTTTGAGATAATACATTCCTTCAAGACACACTCTAAGCAATCCATGTTACTACGTCAAGAACTTACGTCCTTGGTAAATGATAGCTTTCATACCAGCAGTACTGAAGTTCCCCTGTTAATTAACCACTCCTGACACGAGAGCCCTCAGCTCCTATCCAGTTGGTAGCAGAAGAGACAAAACTTTTCAGAGCTTTCTCATCCATGAACTCCAATAATTCTCACAATTTTTAAATCCCCTGTTGTCACAAAACACTTTTTGACTCTGACATAACAGCTCTCAAGGTGCCCCAAGAAGGCTGCTCACAGTAAAGTGGTAACTGTACTATAATCCAAATAACCCAGTTTCTTTTAATAGTGCTCTCTTTATAGGGAACACCAAATTTTACATGGGTTTTTGAGGCCAAATTGTTATTCTGAGAAACTACTGAATCAAGTACAAGAACATCTGAGAAAATGAACAAATGTGAAAACCAAAGAGCACTATTTACCTTGTGATTCTAGGAAGTATTCTGTATTGAAAGAATTCCAATGCTTTTTGTTTTTAAGGCAAGGAGAATCAAAATCCTGGCTGATCACATGAAGGTGTATATGGCTAGTTGAAAGAAAAAAAAATGATCATTAAAAACTATGGCTCAATCAAAATGACAAAACAGTAAAGTATGGGTACATCAAGTATCAATAGTGTGTCCATTTAATTCAATTCACTCATTCATTTATTTAAAATATTTAATGCTCAGTAAGTATTTACTGGGTCAAGGACTGTTCTAGGCACTGGGAATTTAGCAGTGAACAAATAGGAAAAGCCTCTGACCTTATAGAAATTATATTCTAATGAGGGAAGACAAATAATAAGTAAACAAATAAACAAGGAAAATTCAAATAGTTAACATTGCTAAGAAAAAATAAAAGAGGGAAATGGGATAGAAGGTGCCTGGGGGTAGAGGTTGCCTCTTTAATTAGTTAAAGTGTTCAGAGAAGGCTCTGCAGTGACTTGAGCTGAGAAAGCAGCCAGGCAAGCAAGATCTGGGGGAAGAGTGTCTCAGAAAGTGGGGAGGCCAAGTGCAAGGGCTGTAAGATGAAAAAGAGCTTGGTGCAACCAAGGGACATAAAGAAGATAATGTGGCCAAACTATGTCCAGAATCGCTGGAGCCCAGGAGCAGAGAGTAAGCAAGAACCAGATCATAAAGGGTTTAAAAGGCTGGCAAGGGGGTTGCATTTTATTCTGATAACATTAGGAAGCCACTGAAGGATTTTAAGCAGGGGAGTACTATTACCTTATTAACACTTTTACAAGATCACTCTAGCTGTTGTATGGAGAAAGGACTGCAGAAAGTGTAAGAAGGGGACACAGGCAGACCAGTTAGGAGGCTGCTGTAGCAGTCCAAGCCAGAAATGATCACAGCTTAGACTAGAGCTGAGCTATAGTTGAGATGGCAAGAAGCAGTCCTATTTTGTCACCACCACGCTCAACCAGTGAGCTAACCGGCCATCCCTATATGGGATCCGAACCCGTGGCCTTGGTGTTACCAGCACCG
Organism: Galeopterus variegatus; assembly: GCF_000696425.1. NCBI lineage: Eukaryota > Metazoa > Chordata > Mammalia > Dermoptera > Cynocephalidae > Galeopterus > Galeopterus variegatus. The sequence continues at coordinate 9,201 of NW_007727512.1, forward strand.
CACTCTACCGAGTGAGCCACAGGCCGGCCCCGAAGCAGTCCTATTTTGAATATAGATTGGAATAGAACCAGCAGGACTTACTAATAGACTAGATGCTGATTTGGGGCAGTGCCACTTTGATGGAGAAGGTTAGATAAAAAGCAGGTTTGGGGAAGAAAAATCAGTTCTATTTTGGATTTGTTAAACCAAGTAGAATGCCTTTTTGTGTGACTTTCACTCTTACAATCAGTAAGATTTCACATTCCCCAATAAATAATCAAAATAAATCAGTATGTGTGCAGAATCCAAAATAGAACATAAGCAGGAAAAAAAATAAGAATAACTATCACAAATGAATAAGAGAACCACACTTAAGGGAATGAGGAAGAAAATAACTAAGTAACTTTGGAAATCATTATTTTGACTGGATACTGTGAGGCTAAAGACAAAAAGAACGGTATACAAATATTAGTGAGTAAATGTCTTTCTCACAGGGGTATGAGTTAGCAATTCTGTAACTATCTTATATGTATACTAGGATTAAACAAGTAAGTGAACTTATTATCGCTAATAAGAACAAGGTTTCTCACTGTTACCCTTGGAAAAAGAAGTTACAAAGAAAGAAAAAGGGAAACGAATGAACCTTGCAGAGCTGGACTGGAGATGTGTGTGTGTCTGTGTGGGTTAGGATTCACACATGTATTTCCTGGCTCCATCTTAGAGGACCTAGGAGCAAGACACCCTGGAATCAACACCCACTTCTCTCATTACAGAAACCTAGTGCCCAGGTCTTAGTTTAGAAATACTCTTCTCCAAAAAAGGACCTAGGGCTCTTTGGAGAAGTGGTTCATTCCAGGACTGGAACACAAAAAAATACAAGAGCCTGGAACATCTTGTGAGACCAAAAGACAAAGAAGTGCTCAAAAAATGTTGGGTACATGCCAAAGTGAAACAGGAGCCGACCTAAAGGAGCTGCCAGAGGGCCGGCCCCGTGGTTCACTTGGGAGAGTGTGGCACTGGTAGTGCCGAGGCCGCAGGTTCGGATCCTATATAGGGATGGCTGGTGCGCTCACTGGTTGAGCGTGGTGCAGACCACACCCTGCCAGAGGTTGCGATCCCCTTACTGCTCTAAATAAATAAATAAAGGAGCCACCAGTGACCAAAGCTAGAACAATTTGAAGAATAAAATAAATAACAATAGCATTGAATTACAACCCATAGAATAAATGCCCATGAGTCCATACTAATAAACAATTGAATAAATAAATAATGAGGGAGAAGGGACAGCTCTTCCATACAGAAGAATTTCAATTAGTAAATTAGATGAGGGAAGTATAAAATCTCCTTAGGTAAACACCATAGTAAAAACAAAACAAAAAAAACACCAAAAAAGGTAAATATCATAGTAATAACTATTGTAGGCAAGATCCACAAATAGATACTAAAATCATCCAGTGCAAGTTTGAGGAGAAACAGGATAGTAGCACTGTCTCAAGATATCTCCCCTAAGATATTCAACAATTACAAAGGGAAAAATAGTAACTTTGAGTATAGAAACCTGTGGCAGACACTACATTAACAAATGATCAAGGTTAAAATCACTTGTAAAAAGCCAAATCAACATTCCTTGCACCCCCTGATATGATGCATTGGGAAGAATACAATCACAAATATCACTTCTGTGGTATTTTTAGCAAAAGAAATGTATAATTTCAGTCTAATCATGAAAAAAACATCAGACAAACCCAAATTGAGAAACATCCTACAAACTACAAGTAGCCAGTACTCGTCAAAAGTGTCAAGGTCATGAAAAGCAGGAAAGGAGGAGGAATTGTCACAGATTAGGGGAGACTAAGGAGAGACGACAAAAAAATGCAATGTGGGATCCTGGATTGGATCCTGGAGCAGAAAAAGAACATTATAGGAAAAAAAGGTCTACCGTTTAGTTACTGGTAGAAATTATGAAAGGTCTTTGTTCTGCTTCATACTTTTAAAAAATATTTTCTAAATTGAAACATTACTTTTACAATAGGAAAAATTATTTGCTTATTACTTTTCCTTTCTATCATGTTTATCTATTCAAAATTACATCATAAAGAGTATCATAAAAGGGTATGTAAGTGGCAACTTTCCTTACCGCTCATTTTGCTTCCCACACACACCTGCTCTTGCTTTTATCGTTCTCCTTAGCACAACAGCATTCATTATATGCAAAAGGTATGGACACCATAATTACTATGTGAAAAGGGCTCAGTGGTCAAGGGTTCTGTTAGGCATGGGCTCTGCTGCATTAGGAAAATAGGATTATGGGTGACTTTTCCTCCTAAATTTTTGAACAAGTTTTTAACAATAAAAAACACATATTTTTAAAATGAGATACAACATAAATCCACCCTATGAGCTAGCAATTCCACTTCTAAGTACCCAAGAAGAAAAAAAAATTATGTCCATAATATAGGCAATAACACACATGAATCTAAAAATCATTAGACTGACCAAAAAAAGCCAGGCAAAAGTGTGTGAACTGTATGATTCCATTCATATGAAATTTTAGAAAAGACAAAAATCATCTATGCAGAAAGAAATCAGAACAATGCTTGGTGGTTGAGAGGGGACTGACTAGAAAGGGGCACTAGGGAACTTTCTGGTATGAGATGACAGATGAGTTCTATATTCTGTATCTCGATCAGAGTGATAGTGACATGACTATATTTGTCAAAAGTGATCAAATTATACATCTTCTTATGCATTTAATTGTAAGTTATGCCTCTTTAAAAGAGGGAGTATTGATTGGGGAAAATGTGGCACAATGATTTCATTTGGTTAAAGTAGCCAGTAAACTAAGTCATAATTACCCACCTAAATAAAATGTGTCGGTGGTTAAAAAAAAAAAATACCTGAAGGAAATCTGTCACATGCTGCAACGTGGATGAACCTTGAAGACATTATGTGAAGTGAAATCAGCCAGTCACAAAAGGACAAATACTGTATGATTCCACTTTTATGAGGTACATAGAGTAGTCAAATTCATAGATACAGAAAGTAGAATAGTGGTTGTCAGGGACTGGGGGGAGTGAAAAATGGGGAATTATTGTTTAATGGGTACAGAGTTTCAGTTTGGAAAGAAAAAAAGTTCTGGAGATAGATGGCAGTGACAGTTGCACAATAATGTCAATATACTTAACGCCAACGAACTGTACACTTAAAAATTATTAAAATGGGGCCAGCCCGGTGGCGCACTCGGTAGAGTGCGGCGCTTGGGAATGCAGCAGCACTCCCGCCGAGGGTTCGGATCCCATATAGAGACCGGTCCGCTCACTGGTTGAGCGCAGTGCGGGCGCGACACCAAGGGTTGTGATCCCGTTGCTGTGCGCGGTACGGGCGCGACACTGAGGGTTGTGATCCCGTTACCAGTCACGAAAAAAGACAAAAAAAGGAAAAAAAAAATTAAAATGTAAATTTTATTATATATATTTTACCATAATCTTTAAAAAGAAACAAGGTGGGCCGGCCCGGTGGCACACTGGAGGGTGTGCCGCTTGGGAGTGCAGCGGCGCTCCCGCCGAGGGTTCGGATCCCATGTGGAGACCGGTTCCCACTCACTGGCTGAGCGCGGTGCGGGCGCAACACTGAGGGTTGCGATCCTGTTGCCGGTCAGTAAAAAAGACAAAAAGGAAAAAAAAAAAAAAAAACAAGGTAAAAACCCTGAAATCTAGTCTCATTGCTTAGATCAAAGGAACTGAGGACATATGCCTTGTTTACATGCTTTGAAAAGAATCAATCATTCCTTCCTGAATCCTTCTGGGTATAAGGCAAACTCTATACTTTTCTTTCTTTCTCTCTCTCTCTTTTTTTTTTTTGGATAGTAGTCGTGCTGAGAATGAGCCACAGCTGGCTGGTGTGCATGTAACTAGGAGAGCTGACAGCGGCGGGGTCATTTTATTTTAAATCTTCAGTGTACTAAACTGTGACTATAGAAGTCTATGATGTTTTTTCCCCTTCAGAGCAATGGTCCTTAATCATTTGGGGGTTACAGATAATTTTGAAAAATCTAATAAAAGCCACTGACCACAATTCTTCATCTGAGGTTAACAAAGCTACTTCACGTGTTAGGCCTTCAAAGATTTAAATTTTGAGAGGAACAAAGAACCATACGAGATTGAATTATAAGCAGAAGACAGGACTTAAGGCTTGGAGGCAAGTCAGGCAGAGGGGTGGAAACTTTAGTCCACCTCCCTTGGAAACATCCCACTATGCTCCCCTGGGCTTCCAGGCTATCAGCCCACTCAGCAAGCCCAGGCTGAATCTATCTGCCCACCTGGACAGAACCAAGAGGCACCAACACTATCCACAAGGCTTACCTCATGCTGGGAACGGCATGGTAGCCCAACCGGAAGCAGAGTTCGCTGGACCCAGCAAAATCTGCAATCACCCTTTCCCCCACAGAGTGCATATGTTTGAGGAGTTCAAGGTGGTCCCTGGTCAGAGCCTTCAGATTGGAAATGGAGGCCCAAGGTAAGACCAGCCAGTGGTGACGGGCCTTAGGGTATTTATCCTTAATCACCACCACCTGCTCATCTTTGTAAACCTAGCAGAGGGCACAAGAAAAGGAAACAAATATCTACTGAGAATCTTCTGTGTACCAGGTGCTGTCATATTCATTAAGTAACTTACTTAATCCCTACAACAATCTTGTGCAAAAAGGTTTTAGTATCCCAATTGTGAGAGAGGAGAGCACTAAGATTCAAATAGATTGAGTGTCCTGCACAAATCATTAAGTGGGAAATCTAGGATTCCAACTCAGATCATGTTGACTCCAGAGTCTGTGTTTCCATCACACTATACAGCATACACAGAAGATGCACAGATGTGAGGTAAAATCTCTGCAGCATAAATTCAAATGCATCCTTCTCCACTCTAATATGGCAGACTGTGTGACACATGCATATGACTTCCTAGGAGCTCTTTCAGACCTGGCTCCTTGTCAATGAGGACATAACTGAAGCAGAACTCAAAGGCTCTTCCAAGGATGATGCATGATTATTAATCCCAAGCAACACAATACTACGGTCATAATACATTATCTGATGCTCCCTTGAAAGGTATCACATTAAGGTTAACACAACTTCCCTTAATAGTAACTAGAGGTTTAAAGGGATAAGGCAGGGCCAGCCCGTGGCTCACTTGGGAGAGTGTGGTGCTGACAACACCAAGTCAAGGGTTAAGATCCCTTTACTGGTCTTTTTTTTTTTTTTTAATTACATAAATAAATAAATAAAAGGGATAAGGCAGAGAGGACACTCATTTGAAGAAGTTAGCTTTTCTCTAAAGAATTCCAGTTGCTACCCTATTGCCAGTGGAAAAAGCCACTTATTCTCACAGAATAGCCTGATAAAATAAATCTCATTCAGAAGGACTGATATCCTTTGATTTCAATTGTTATTATGACCTCTGTGGAGTGGTCATTTAAAACATGAAATGTACTTAAATTCCAAAATTTTATTCTGACCTGCATTTGGGGATCCTGCATAGAAATCTTCAAGCCTTGACTCCAGTGACCCAGTGATTCCTAAACAAAAAAGAGCAACATAAATTGCATATGCTAATAATTAAATATGGCATTATTTAATATTGTGCGCAGCAAAGTCCAATCAAACTTGGAAATAAGGTTAGTTTTTGAGAATTAAACTAGAAAGACCCCCAATTTCAATCCATTGCCTTTTAGACCATAAGCCACCCCCACTGTCTTCCTATATTCAGAGCTGGATATTTAGATGAGGCCAGAAATGCCAGAGCATGAATCATACCTTCCTTGGCCTCTCACACTCCAACTTTGGCCTGACCAAGTTTCCACGTTGACATCAGTATGTGAATTACATCATCTATAAAAACCTTCTATAGGTCAACAACTGACCCATTTTAGTTGTTCGATGTTAAATATACTGCCTACCATCAAGTGGCTTACCTCAGGAATTCAAGAGAAAAACACATAAAGGGACATTCACCAAAGTGATATTCATGCCAGAAACAAGTGACTCTTTCATCATGGTTAATAACCCCTCACATGTGTCTGGGCTTTACAGTTTACAAAACAATTAAGCACTCAGTCATTATATCTCATTTAATCTCAACATCATCTGTCAACCACACTACCCTCACCTTTTTGGCAGATGCATCTTTCTCCTTCTTTGGGGGCAAAGAGCACTGGCTAGGGCTGCTCCCAGATTCCAGCCCTGCCCCAGACTCAGCTTCCTGGGCAGCATCCCTTTCTATAGAATCACTGTTGCCTGACCTCTTTCTCTTTCTGTGTGTTTCCAGGCCAGGGCTCTTTGCCTCTTCCTCAAACTGTACAATATATGGATAAAGTTCATTCACCATGTGGAGAACCTGGCCAGGCTGCAGCTTCACCTCTTGGTCCTTCCCAATTATGACTGAGTCAATGCTGGTGGGATTGACCCCTACCTATGGAATAAATCATCAGAAAATAATTATAATAATAGCAATAATGCCATTAGTAATACAGCTGCTGCTATGTTAGCCACTTTCTATGTGCCAGACACCATGCTTAATATTCACCAATATTACTCTGTCATTTCCACACATGACAGAGAAGGCTTCATTGGCTGGCACAGACACTCTAAAGTCAATAGCACAAGAAAATCATCAAGGCTAAAATGGAAATCCAAGTTATAAGCACACATACCTGCTTTACCTTGACATATCCCTTGTTACATTCTGCTTTCAACTGTACTGAAAGAGATTAGGAAAAGTTAAACACGAATGCAACTAAGAACCAGGCACTTGCTTCTGTTCTCCCTAAAGGTCAATAAATCCTCACTTGGAGGCAGCTTGAAAGACATTTCCTGAAAGACCTATGAGCAACTGACTTACACAGGTGGCGGGGGCTCCAAATCCCACCAATTTCTAACAGCTTCAAATCCTTCCATAAAATGGCCAACAATGTACATATTATCTTACCTACTGCTAATACCCCTATGAGGCAGTGTCAATGAATCCCCACAAGTTTCCCTGTTCCAGAACCCCTGGCATGCTTGGGATCACAGACTCTGCAGCAGGAAAAGGTTCCCATTTCCCCCACAAGCTCTTGGCTGGGGATTACATCAGGCTTCCACTATTATTACAAAAAGAAAAAAAAAAAAAAACCTGTCAGATGCCTTCAACAGAGAAAGAGGTAAAAAATACATTCCTGAAAAACAGAAGTTCAGCTGGCCTTGGGTGAGAGGCATGGAATGTTCTAGAAAGAGGATTGCAAGGAGAGAACATAAGCATGTGTGAGAAGAGGTAACATTACTCGTGTTCAGTTAAGTGAACAAAGTATCTGGGGTTGAGACGGAGCAAAGAAGAGACACCACAGTTGCTCACCAGGGAGGACAGGCAGAGGACAGGCTGATGCACACACATGCCTCTAGTTGCTGTTGTGAGAGGAGGACAGAGAAAGAAAAACAGCAGCTAATTCTCTACCTTGGGCCTAGCAAGCTCAAGCATGGCTTTTCTTCCCTCCACTTAGATTAACTGAGGTAGAGAAGACCATAGTCAGTGCTGCAAACTCCAACTCTCTAAGTCCAGAACACTTGGGAAACCCTACCACAGGGAAGTCACACTGCAAGGAGCAGTGAAATGTCCAAAGTTAACAGGAAAAAATGAAGTACATAATAAGGCTTTTCCCTGAGGGCAAAGACTTTTCATTTGATTAAACCCTAAGAAAGACATAGTCTTATAAGGACACAACCCTCTGTGTGAGTTAATACGTGAAGGATGGCACCCCTCATCACTTCTCAAACACGGTTTCAGCCTGGAGAACCCACAGTTACTGCCTTGCTGCGGAGTGAGCAATCTCCCTGGACAAAGCAGGGTGTAGGGAGGACTCAATTCCACTGTCCCATGGTAACAGGATGGAATCTGCCTGTTCCCATCCCTCTCTCCACCCTGCCTTGAATGTTACCACATTGGGAGGGCAAAATCAGGAATGAATGGGACCCTTGGTTCCGGGTGAAAAAGCTCAGTTCCTGAGTTTTGTTTTTGGCAGACAATAGGTTTTCCATCAAGAAAACCCAGGAAATGTGTATCTTTGATTATCACTCACTATCTTATTGCACCAAACCTGGTAATCTCCACATTCTTATGACCAGTTACCTTGCTGTCGAGAACATTTTTTATCAGTGATCTTGGTCTCCGGACCACGCCCAATCACAACCGCTTCCAAGTGTGGAAGTTTGATTCGCCGGTGCTGGCTGTCCTGCCTCACCAACCAGCATACCCGCATCCTCACTCTGAGAGAAAAAACAAGAGAATCGCTGGAAAAACAGATCCACTAGCACAAGGAGTTCTCCAGGGCCACACTCCAGCCCCACCACAGGTGATTTACCAGCTGTTCATCTGGAGGCAAGTGACTTCACCTCCTAGTCTCAATTTCCTCACCTACAAGCCATGGTAATGACAGGACTCATGAAACTGTTGTGAGGATTAAATGAGATAATGTGGATAAATAAGTATTTACCTCCCTGCCTGAATCATGCTAAGCAATCAAATGTTTGCTATACATTTATCGATATACTGTATGTGCTGGACATTAGACTATGTGCTGAGGGTCAAAGTGTAAATAAAACATTGTCCCTGTCCTTGAGGGGCTTGGAGTGCAGTGGGACACATAGACTAATATACTGATTATTAAAATATAATGTGATAAGCACTAGGAAAACAAAGTAACCAAATATGGCATCAGCCCAGTGAAAGGACTGACTTGACTCTTCCAGAGAGTATTTTATAAAACTTCATGAGGAAGAAATATTTATGCGGGAGTTTTAAAGGATAAGAAGGAGTTTGTCTGACAAAGAACCAAGGACTTAAGAATGAAGATGTTATGTTCTTCAGTTCTTAGGTGTCTTTATGTGTATTAGAAGGCTTCTCTGCCTTGGGCCGGCCCGGTGGCGCACTGCTACAGTGCGCCGCTTGGGAGTATGGTGGTGCTCCCGCCGAGGGTTCGGATCCCACATACAGACCGGTTCCCACTCACTGGCTGAGCGAGGTGCGGGCCCAACACCGAGGGTTGCGATCCCGTTGCCAATCCCGGTCCGGTACGGGCGCGACACTGAGGGTTGCGATCCGTTGCCGGTCCCGGTCCAGTACGGGCGCGACACTGAGGGTTGTGATCCATTGCCGGACACG
>NW_007727512.1:18375-26138 GCF_000696425.1 Galeopterus variegatus
TTCTTAGGTGTCTTTATGTGTATTAGAAGGCTTCTCTGCCTTGGGCCGGCCCGGTGGCGCACTGCTACAGTGCGCCGCTTGGGAGTATGGTGGTGCTCCCGCCGAGGGTTCGGATCCCACATACAGACCGGTTCCCACTCACTGGCTGAGCGAGGTGCGGGCCCAACACCGAGGGTTGCGATCCCGTTGCCAATCCCGGTCTGGTACGGGCGCGACACTGAGGGTTGCGATCCGTTGCCGGACACGAAAAAAGACAAAAAAAAGGCTTCTTTGCCTTAAATGTCATAATATACTGATGTTAGAACAATACATTTTACTCCCATCCGCCAGATTATCATAACAAATATGCAAATCTACAATTTCTAAAGTGTGAATGTGGCACTTTTGAGCAAAACAACCAGTACAACAGTGGAGATGCTGATGGTCTTTTGAAAAACAATCCTGGGCTGGCCCGGTGGCGCACTGCTATAGTGCGCCGCTTGGGAGTGTGGCAGCGCTCCCGCCGAGGGTTCGGATCCCACATACAGACCGGTTCCCGCTCACTGGCTGAGCGAGGTGCGGGTGCAGCACCGAGGGTTGCGATCCCGTTGCCGGTCCCGGTCCAGTACGGGCGCGACACTGAGGGTTGTGATCCATTGCCGGACACGAAAAAAAAAAAATACAAAAAGGAAAAACAATCCTTATGGTCATTTGGAGTATCAGTAGGAAAGGAGACAAATTCAGAAGAGAGGTGAGACTTCAACAAAGGCAGACGCAAAGAGAGGAAGAAGAGCCAGGAGAAATCTGGAAGATAAACTCAATTACTGATAATATTTGAGGAATGACAAAGGAGTAAAGGGAAACACCCACCAAAGATTTCTAATCTAGAAGATGCCCATCGGGCCGGCCCAGTGGCGCACTGCTACAGTGCGCCGCTTGGGAGCGTGGTGGCGCTCCCGCCGAGGGTTCGGATCCCACATACAGACCAGTTCCCGCTCACTGGCTGAGCGGGGTGCGGACGCAGTGCCGAGGGTTGCGATCCCGTTGCCGGTCCCGGTCTGGTACGGGCACGACACTGAGGGTTGCGATCCGTTGCCGGACACGAAAAAAGACAAAAAGGAAAAAAAAAAGATGCCCATTAACCAATACAGAAGGAGACATAATTTGGGAATAGAGGGGAAGATGGGGAGGGACCAATTTCACATTGAATGAAACACAATTAGTTTAAGTTACTTGTGGAAGATTCAGGGGTCAAACTGAGTATTAAAGAATACGAGTATGAGGGCCGGCCCGTGGCTCACTCGGGAGAGTGTGGTGCTGATAACACCAAGGCCACGGGTTCAGATCCCTATATAGGGATGGTTGGTTCGCTCACTTGGGAGAGTGTGGTGCTGATAACACCAAGGCCACGGGTTCAGATCCCTATATAGGGATGGTTGGTTCGCTCACTTGGGAGAGTGTGGTGCTGACAACACCAAGCCAAGGGTAAAGATCCCCTTACCAGTCATCTTAAAAAAAAAAAAAAGAATACGAATATGAAGTTCAGGAGAGAAGAATGGACCAAGTATATATATCTGAGAGGCATTAATATGTCATAGAAGCTTAGGCAACAAGAATGGATGTGATTACCCAGGGAGGTGGAAAAGGGAATTATGGGCAGGGACAGGACTAGATCTTTGGGATGCCTCCCTAGACTCTAGAACTTCATCAGTACTCAAGCCTCTAACACCCCATCTCTCCAGGCAGTGTTGCCTATAGGCAAGGCAGCACTTAAGCCCTCTGCACAGCTTTGTGTCCATAAATAAAAGAAAAAGAAACCAGATTTTAAAAATCAGTTTCATTACCATCTGCAAAGACAAGACAATGCAAGGTACAGTGAGCAAATGAGAGCTGAGGAAGTACACATTCATAGGAATTGGATTAGTGTGAGCAGGTGTGCCAAGGAGGTACAAAGTCCTATATTAGTCAGGAAAGGCTTCCAGAAACAACCCCATTAGAGAAGGCCAGGAGCCAGGGGGACTGATAAGGAAGAAAAGGAGTAGGAGGGGGCATTCCATTTTTTAAAATTTTTTATTGAAACATATTGATTGTACATATTTATGGGGTACAGTTATATTTTAATACATGTATACAATATGTGATTATCTAATTGGGTAATTAGCATATTCCTCATTGCAAAACTTAATCATTTCTTTGTGATGTGACTATTTGATCCCCTCTCTTCTAGTCATTTGATAGCATGCAGTAAATCATTATTAATTATAGATTCCTGGGTTAACTGTACACCAATAGAACTTATGTTTTCTGTCTAGCTGTAATTTGTATCCATTAACCAGCCTTTTACTTCCACCCCTCCCCTTTCCTGCCTCTAGAAACCAGTTTTTCTCTCTCCTTTCAACAGCTCAACTTATTTTTTTATTTCCGGGGGGTTGTTACTTAGTTCCCACATATGAGTGAGAACATGCGGTACTTCTCTTTGTGCCTGGCTTATTACGTTTAACATAATTTTCTCCAAGTTCATCCATGCTGCTGTGAATAGCAGATTTTCGTTCTTTTTTATAGCTGAGTAGTATTCCACTGTGCTTATATATAGCACATTTTCCTTATCCCAGTCATCCGTCAATGGACATTTAGGCTGGTCCATATTTATTGTAAATAGCACTGCAATAAACATGGGAGTGCAGGTATCCCTTCAACATGATTTACATTCCTTTGGGTATATACCCACTACTGGGACTGCTAGATCATATGGTGTTTTTTTTTTTTTTTTTGTCTTTTGTCTTTTTCCGTGTCCGGCAACGGATCGCAACCCTCAGTGTTGCCCCCGTACCGGACCAGGGACCGGCAACGGGATCGCAACCCTCAGTACTGCTTCCGCACCTTGCTCAGCCAGTGAGCAGGAACCGGTCTGTATGCAGGATCCGAACCCTCGGGCGGGAGCGCCGCCGCGCTTCCCAAGCGGCGCACTATCCAGTGCGCCACCGGGCCGGCCCCATATGGTTGTTTTAATTGCAGTTGTTTGAGAAACCTCCATACTTCTTCTATAATGGCTGTACTAATTTACAATCCCACCAATATCTCTTTCTCCACATCCTTACCAGCATCTGTTATTTTTTCTTTTTTTATAATAGCCCATTTTAAAAATCACAAGTGACAGCACAGATTTCAGCAATAGCAAGCCATGGGTCAGGGGTAGAAAGCAGACTTAGCTGGCTGAACCAGAGGAGCTGCCCCGAAGAGCCACAAAAAAAGACAAAGGTATTGAAAGAACACTAGGTTAAAAAGTTTAGATTTAACATAATCAGCAGGAGATAACTGCCAGATTTTGAGCTTCACAGTAAGATGAAACAAGAAAAGTCAAAGAATACTTTGCCAACAGCTGGCAGAGTAGGGTGGAGAAATCTGGATTCAGGGATTAGTCAGAAGGCTGTTAAAATAATATGGGTCAGAGTGGTCCAAAAAGCAGTTAAGTTCTTTTTTTTTTTTTTTTTTTTTGTCCTTTTCAAGACCAGCCGCACCGCGCTCAGCCAGTGAGCGCACTGGTCATCCCTATATAGGATCCGAACCCGCGGCGGGAGCACTGCTGCACTCCCAGCGCCACACTCTCCGGAGTGCGCCACGGGCTCAGCCCAAGCAGTTGAGTTCTAAAAGGCAAGTCTCTGTGAAGGAGCTGAAGCAAGAGCAAAAACGGTCAGCTGTAAATCTAAAATCCTAGTCCTGGAGCCTCAAATGATCATGGTGCTACAGGAAGTCCTACTTTTAAATGCTATGTGTTTTCCAAGGGCACATATTTACACTTGCTGAAAACTGATGACTGAGCAGGTAACAGACTGAGAAGTGAAGTATGTCTTCATTAAGCATTGGGAAGTTAAGTTATGTGGTGACTGACTAGTCACGCTGACAAAAAAAAAAAAAAAAAAGAGAGCCAGAAGAGAGCAGAGTTTTGTTTTTTTTTTATAAAGATGACCGGTAAGGGGATCTCAACCCTTGGCTTGGTGTTATCAGCACCACGCTCAGCCAGTGAGCGAACCGGCCATCCCTATTTGGGATCCGAACCCGTGGCCTTGGTGTTATCAGCACCGCACTCTACCGAGTGAGCCACGGGCCGGCCTGAGAGCAGAGTTTGAGAGCAGGGACAGGGAGGAATCCAAGGGGCAGCTGAGAACATAGCTGGCTGTTGCAAGATAATAGGAGTTACCCCTCCTGCCCTCCACAAACACACACTCATATACTTTATTCCCCCAAAGTTCTGAAGTTATGTTCCTATTTACTACTCCCTGAAAAACTAACACAGTGACTGCACAATGCTTTTGCAACTAACCTTAAAAAATATTTTGACCCATTTCAGCCTCCAGTTCCAATTTCTAGGAATGAAGCCCTTTAGAATGCGGGGAGCACAGGGTTGGCCATTTAGCTCACTTGGTTAGAGCATGGGGTGGACAACACCAAGGTCAAGAGTTCAGATGCCCTTACCAGCCAGCTGCTTAAAAAAAAAAAAAAATATATATATATATATATATATATATATATGGATCACAGAAGGATGGGTGTTCCCGAATCTTCAATCCACTACCTCCAGTAAAACTCCATAAACTGCAAGCTCTATGACAGCAGAAGTTATGCCCATTTTTGCTTATCAGTATATCCCCAGCACTTAATACAATAGTTGGCATAGAGCAAGCATACAATAAATATTTGCAAGTGAATGATTAGATGATAACCCTCTCCAGGTTCTCATCCTTTCCTTCTCTCTCCTCTCCTTCTCTGGCTCTTACAGTGGAATGCTTTACTCCTCTCTTTGGGTAATCCCATACATCCTCACATCTATGTGGATGAATCCAAATTCTCTACTTTTCAGCTCTGTATGTTTCATTCCAGAGTTGTGGGGATTGGTTAAGAAGAAATTCTGATAATTACTTAAAGAACCCAAATGATCTGATAGGCCACACTAGGCCAGAAATCTGATAAGCTGGAACAGTGTTGCCCAATAGAAATTTCTGCAATGATGGAAATATTCTAAGCCTGCTCTGTCCAATAAGGTAGCTACCATGTGACAATCGAGCATCTGAAATGTAGCCAATGCAACAGAGAAACTAAATATTTTCCTTAATTTAGATTGGTTTAACTTAATTTAAATTTAAAGTTAAATAACTACATGTGGCTGGGGACTACCATAATGCCCAGCACAGCCCTGGAAACTTGCCCAGCCCTAATCAATCTCAAATCTCTCAGACTTGAAGTTAAGACCCTCATCCTCTAACCCCATAGTGGTTACTTTCACCTCCCATTCCTCTTCACAGAACTAGTCCCATTAACCAGGCCCTGTCTCTCCTCCCTTCCCCAAGATACTCATACACACATCTTTGTATGCACCTACATCCTTTAAGTATAATGTACTGAATCATACCTCCCAAATAAGTCACTCTTAATACAGTCTCCTGGTATTGTTTTATACTCTTTCCTTCCTCCTAAAAACCCAAATTCTATTCAACTTTTAAGTCCTTCTCCTCCCTGAGGCCTTCATTGAGTTGTCTTCTCTTCTCTATATCTTGTTATTTGATGTGATCAAAGACTACCTTCACGGGGCCGGCCTGTGGCTCACTCGGGAGAGTGCGGTGCTGATAACACCAAGGCCACGGGTTCGGATCCCATATAGGGATGGCCGGTTAGCCCACTGGCTAAGCGTGGTGCTGACAACACCAAGTCAAGGGTTAAGATCCCCTTACCAGTCATCTTTAAAAAAAAAAAAAAAAAGACTACCTTCACAGTTCTCTGAATGTTTAATGTGGAGGTAATTCTACCCTCCAAATGAGATTATAATCTCCTTGGGAACCAACTGCATCACTCCATACACATTCAGGAAACATGGAGGAAGGGTTTCTGTAGATCGCTGACCTGGGCAAGGCACAGTCTTATACTCCAGGATCCCCTTGTGTTCAGCAAACCTTTATAAAGTGCATACTATGTGTTAGGCTCTGTGCTAAATGTCTTACTCACATTGTCTCATTTTAATATTCACGTTTTCTCATTTATTCACATTTTCACATTTTTTCATAATATTCTCATTTGAATATGTCTCTTTCTACGGAAGAGAAAATTAAAGCTTAGAGAAGTAACATGTTCAAGTCACATAGCCAATGTGTGCCAGAGCTAGGATTTGAATTAATCCCAAAGAATGGGTTCTTAACTACTGCACCATATACCTTTGGCTTCACTCATTTGATCATTCAATCAAAATTAATACATGCCCACTATGTGCCTAGTGTCATTCTAGTGCTGGGAATAAAGAGATAATATATGAGCTCTGCCTTCAAAAGGATCAGAGTCTTGTGAAGGAGAGAGACTCAGAAACAATTATAATAAATGTGGTAAAGGGGCCGGCACGTGGTGGAAAAGAGACTGGAGATGCAGGCAGGGTTCAGATGAGGCAGCCCTGGGTGACCAGCTGAAAAGGTCAAAATTTAGAAGTTCTAATGGATTTTGCAATTCTGTAGACAATAGTTTTTGCTGAATAAGGAAAGAATGGATAAACAGACAGATCTTTAAAGATTAAGTGGGAATTTGAAACATTTGCTCCCAAAGACCATTTGGAAGGGTGGAAGGTAGTGTGGAGAACAGATATGTGGGGAATGGGACTACAGACAGGAAAAACAGTCAGAAGTCTGTCATATCTCAAGTGAAAGATGAGGCCTAAAGTAGGACAATAGCAGGGATGGAGAAGACAGCACAGATGTGAGAAATATTTAGGTGGTATGTTGTAGAAGATATTTACAAGAATAAAAATATATATAATTAAGGGGGTAAAATCATGAGGACTTAGTGATGGATGTGACTTAAGAGTTAAGTTAGGGAAGATGTTGAGTTCAGTTTCAGGCGTCTGAATTTGAAGTATCTGTGCGACTAGCAGGCAGAGCTGTCCAGCAGGATAGTCAGAGGTAAAGGTGAAGCTCAGAAAAGAGGTCTAAGCTAACAACTTTGATTTGGGAGCACATATGTAGGAGATAGTTAAAACCAAGCCAATTAATGTATTCACTCAGGCAGTGTGAGTACACATTCTATGTGTATAGAATGAAAAGAGCAGTGTGACAAAGTCACAAGCAATGAAAACAACCAACATTTTAGGCAAGGAGGAAAAATACTCATAAGAGAGATCCACAGGAGAAATGACTCATAAGAGAGATGCATGTAAAAACAGCTGGAATGTCAGCTCCTTAAGGGAAGGCACTTTTTTTTGTCTTGTTCATCTCTGTATCACTATAAATGTCTGTTGATTAAATCAACTGAATATACTGTACTGGAAAGCAAAAGAGCAGGGAGTAAGAGGTATGACCAAATTTCAAAAATAGCAAAGCCATCCAGTAGTGATTGGAAAATGTCTGTCTGGTGTGATAATCACTAGTGATCTTGGAGTAAAATTCCAAGGAAATGATGGGTCTGAAAGCTAGACAGCAGGAGGGCATGGGAGGTGAGAAAATGAAAACAGAATTCAGAATACTTTTTTGGTTTTGGCAGATGGTCAGTACAGGGATTAAACCCTGGACATTGGTGTTATCAGCACCACATTCTAACCAACTCAGCTAAACGGCCAGCACCAGAATACTTTTAAAACAGCTTCAGGGGCCGACCCTGTGGCGCACTCTGGAGAGAGTGGCGCTCCCACCGCGGGTTCGGATCCTATATAGGGATGGCCGGGGCGCTCACTGGCTGAGTGCGGTGCAGGTGTCACCAAGGGTTGCTATCCCTTTACCGGTCACGAAAAAAGACAAAAAAAAAAAAAAAAAAAA
>NW_007727512.1:26684-29111 GCF_000696425.1 Galeopterus variegatus
TATCTTTAAAAAAAAAAAAAAAAAAAAAAAAACCAGCTTGGACAAGAAGGGGAAGAAAGTTACTGGATGACAGCTAAAGGAAGATGGATCACCAAAGACATTTTTTCCTTTCTTTGGTCAGGAGGAAGTGTCAGTGTCAGAGAAAATCTCAGAAATCTGACCTTGCTTATACATAACTGGAACACAGAAAGAGGAAGAAATGACTAATAAAAACAAGGTCTCATAAATGAAAGCATCAAAGAAAGGTTAGAAGCAAAGGTAAAGGGATTTGTTTTGATCAGAGAGACAACTCATCCTCTGAGACTAAAGGAAAAGATAAGTGTAAATCTAGACTTTATAAGAAGGGAAAGCAGAGGCAGAGATTTGAGAGAAAGCACATCTGATTATCTTAATTTTCTCCATAAAATAATAGGTAACAAAGAGTGAGATGTTTCAGAGCTTAATGAACAGTTGAAGAAAATCAATATAAAATAGTGGTAAACGTCAAGGCCTCTGAGTTTGGAAGACTTGAGTTAAAATCTTGGTTCCACCACCTACTCACTGTGTGACCTGAGGCAAGTTATTTAACCTAAGCCTTTATTTCCTCAACTGTAAAACGATATTAATCATTGCCCCGCACAACAGGGTTGTCACAAGGGTTAAATGAAAATGTATAGCTCAGTGTCTGACAAAAAGCAAGCATTCAACACTATTATCTCTTGTTAATAGTGAAAGTAGGACGAACGTAGGAGCTGAGTACATGTAAAAAGATAGTTCTAAAGCAATGACTGTGCCACTAAGGTGAAAGGGCACAAATCTGCCTTCCCACATGAACAATACTCCCTCAAGTGTTCTACACGATTTCCAATTTAAGTCAAATTCCCAAAAGGATCCAAACCTGGATCACATTAATTCCAAATGGAAATTATATGCCTGCTTTGCCGAACCGCTATCATTGGTCTTAATGGAAAAGGCCTGCTTCTTCTGGCATTCGTATAGGTTCTGTTGAGGACGCTGTGAAGGGCCCTCAAGTTCCTTTCAAGGAGCGTCTCTGGAGGAAACGCTGTCCTTCCCGACAAGCTGAGCCGCCTCCTTGGATTGGCCAGTGCCCACTCTCTAATCTTCTTTCTACTTGTGTTGCAACCAAACTAGGTACCGGTGTGGGGGGCGAAGTGAGCCTGAGACTAACGTGAGCACCCGCTGAAACACGGCCCACGCGAAAGATGGAGCCGAGAAAGAAGCCGTGAGCGTGTCATTCAAGGCACATCACTCAAACGCAACAGCAGCAACGGCCTAATGCCCACATCCGCGGCTTTCGACCCCGCCAGCACGGGAGACAGACCAACAACCGCCTTACCTCGACGTAACAGACACCGACACGTCCACGTTGCTTCATCGGCGCCTCCTCGCTTCCGGCGCTGAGTGGTGACGTCAGAGACCGGCGGAGAGCTCCCAGAGACGTCACCAGTACCACTCCGAGGATTGGCTGAAAATGTCTCGGCCGGGGAGGAGCTCTTTCAGCATCTCTCTACCTAGGGGCCTCTCGCCTGTCGCTGCCTCTCAGTGTCCAAACTGGGAAACACCGGGCAGCAATCCCCGCTATGGCCGTTTCTAGGCGGCCGTGCAGCCTCTTGACACTCCTTTCCTAAGGGGAAGCCTACTATCTTTAAGGCCACCTTTCCCGCTGCAGAGGTATCCGCTGTAGCATTGCTGCCTCCTTTTGAAACTGCAATTTGCTTTCTCCCCTTTTAGAGGAGAAAAGACTGGAGGGGCCAGAGGCGAGGGAAACCTGCAAAGATTTTTTTAATGCTATCTTCATTAAGTGGACTGTCTGAAAGGCAATTCAGGAGAAGAAAAGCAGGATGCAGGGATGAGATGCATATAGTGGTTTTTATAAGCAATTCCAGGATGTTCCCTAAGAGTCATGTATTGCAATTATTCAAAGGCATTTTGACAGATGAAAGAATTCCTATCTCATGGGTGAAGGCATAGTTTATAATTTTTCTCAAATGTAATAGAAACTGACCAAGATTCTTTGCTTGGCCAAACTTTAGACAGGCGTATGAATTTTCTGCTAGGCCCATCTGTAGACTTCCTTGTAAAGCGCAGTTTTAGCAAAGAATCCTGCTAAGTCAGTTTAGCAAAAACACCTCCATCCTCAATATTTGATCATCCTTGGTACCTGATCAGGTTCTTCATCCTCCACCATCTCCCAGGTCATGTCTGACCATCTGTGGCCTGTCTTCAACAAGAGTCCTGTTAGGTCAGTTTAGCCAGAATTCCCCTTACCCCCAGTGTTTCCAGATTCCCACTTGCCTTGGGCCGGCCCGGTGGCGCACTGCTACAGTGCGCCAGTTGGGAGCGTGGAGGCGCTCCCGCCAAGGGTTCGGATCCCACATACAGACCGGTTCCTGCTCACTGGCTGAGCGAGGTTCGGGTGCAACACTG
>NW_007727512.1:29516-53991 GCF_000696425.1 Galeopterus variegatus
GGAGCGGGAGGGGGGGGAGGCTGGCGCGGACAAAAAAAAAAAAAAAAAAAAAAAAAAAAAAAAAAAAAAAAAAAATTCCCACTTGCCCATGCTATATTCGGAGTTGAGCCCAATCTGTCCCAGTTGCAGTGGTCCCTACACCTATCACGATGGTCCTGAGTAAAATCTTCCTTTATGTGCTTTAGTAAGAATCGATGAATTTTTTTTTAACAAAACCAAGCCTTAAGGAGTCACATTCTTGATCGATATGGGAATATTTTTTCCTTCCATAGAAAAGCACTCAATGGTATGATGGAGATATCAGAGCTATCGAGATGGGGTGGGAGGATCTTCCAGGAAAGACAGAAAGACATTCTTGCTAGCAGAGAAGACGGAGGTTTATATTAGGCTCATACCAGGAAGTGGGAGAACACAGGAAGCATCTCAGCAGCTTCACAGGCCTCTTGGCTGAGAAATTTGGTTCACAACTGCTCAAGATAAAAAGAGAAAGCTCTGATGACCCAGTCAGTTTTGTTGTTCTCTCAGAATTAAGCATCTTTTAGCCTCTGCTTGTACTTGACCTGCTTTTGTGTGTCTTGCATTCAAAAGTTGGATTGGATCATTCCAATTGAATCATTAACCATATAACATGCAAAATTGGACAGTTTCCATGCCCAGCTCATTAGGTCTAGCTCATTGTCTGTAAGGGTGTTCATGGCCAGAAAAGAAAGGTGACATAGCACGATATATGGCTAAGAGTATGGCAGGCATTTAAGACTTCCAGGGATTTCACATTGTTGTGTAACTAATCTCCAGAACTTCTTCATCTTGCAAAACTGAAAGTCTGTATCAACTAAACAACTCCCCACTTTCCCCACCCCCAACGCCTGGCAACCCTATTCTACTTTCAGTTTCCGTGAGTTTGACCACTGTAGCCACCTCTTATAAGTGAAATCATATAATATTTGTCTTTTTGTGACTCGCTTATTTCACTTAATATAATGCCCTCAAGTTTCATCCATGTTTTAGCATGTGTCAAAATTTCCTTTTTAAGGCTGAATAACACTCCATTGCATGTATACACCACACTTTATCCATTTATTCATCAATAGATATTTGGGTTGCTTTCACCTTTTGGCTATTGTGAATAATGCTGCTGTGAATATGGGTGTGTGGATATCTCTTCAAGACCCTGCTTTGAAGTATTTTTTGTTTGTTGATTGGTGGCTGGCCGGTACAGGGAACCAAACCCGTGATCTTGGAGTTATAAGGCTGCACTCTAACCAACTGAGCTAACCAGCCAGTCCTCAAATGATCTAACTTTTTAAGGCTTTTTTTTTTTTTTTTTTTGGCGGCTGGCCATCAATTATTTTGGATATTTACCCAGAAGTGGTATTGCTGGACTATATAGTAATTCTACTTTTAAAATTTTGAGGAACTGCCATACTGTTTTCCATAGCAGCTGCACCAATTTTACATTCCCACCATCAGTGCACAAGAGTTCCAATTTCTCCACATCCCCATCAACTCTTGTTACTTTGTTTTTTGATAGCAGCCATCTGATGGAGGTGAGGCGATAACTCATTGTGGTTTGGGTTTGCATTTCCCTAATGATTAGTGAGGTTGATCTTTTCATGTGCTTCCTGTTCATTTGCATATCTTTTTTGGAGAAATGTCTGTTCAAGTCTTTTGCCCATTTTTTAAATAGTTCTTGTTGTTGTTTTCTTGTGTTGTCCTTTATATATTCTGGATATTAGCCTCTGATCAGATTTAATAAGATTTGCAAATATTTTCTCCCATTTTGTAGGCTGCCTTTTCACTCTGTTGATTGTATCTTTGGATGCACATAAGTTTTTCATTTTGATACGGTCCAATTTATTTTTGCTTTTGCTGCCTGTGCTTTTGGTGTTATATCCAAGAAATCATTGCCAATAATGTCATGAAGCTTTTCTTCTCTTTTCTTCTAAGAGTTTTATAGTTCTAGGTCTTACATTAAGTCTTTGATTCATTTTGAGTTCATTTTTTATACTGTGTATGGTAAGAATCCAGCTTCATTCTTTTGCATGTGGATATCCAGTTTTTCTCTACATTTGTTGAAGACTTCCCTTTCCTTGTTGACATTCTTGTTGAATATCCTTTGACCATATATGCAAGGGTTTATTTATGGGATTTCTATTCTATTCCATTTGTCTGTATGTCTGTCTTTCTGCCAATATTATACTGTTTTGATTATCATAGCTTTGTAATAATTTCTTTTTCTTTTTTTTTTTTTTAAGATGACCGTAAGGGGATCTTAACCCTTAACTTGGTGTTGTCAGCACCACGCTCAGCCAGTGAGTGAACCGGCCATCCCTATATGGGATCCGAACCCAGGGCCTTGGTGTTCTCAGCACCACACTCTCCCGAGTGAGCCACGGGCCGGCCCAGCTTTGTAATAATTTCTGAAGTCAGGAACTATGAGACCTCTAACTTTGTTCTCCTTTTTCAATATTGTTTTGGCTATACTACTCAGGGCCTTTTTGTTTTTAATTCCAACAGTCAGAAATTAGAACTTACATGAAAATCAAGATTACTGCTCTCTTGAAAAATAAATAAATCTAGCAAATTCTAGCAACAAATAGCTGGAATCATGAGTAGCCATCATGTGTTCTCCAGTTTGCCAGGGTCTCCACCCACTTATTTATATAGCTGTCTGGTCGCTCCTGAAGGCCCTTCTTTCTTTGAGACTCTAGGACTTTTAGATTCGTGATCTAACGGTAAAGCAGTTGCAGCCAGAGGTTGTGGTGATATGTCCAGAGATTTTCTCAGAGGGAAAAGTATGGAGTTCCGAAAGAAAGTATAGCTGGGAAAACTTGTTTTGTTTTGTTGTTGTTTTTGGGGGGTGGGTTGTATTAGTCAGGGTTCTCCAGAGAAATAGTAGAGTGGGAGAGGGTTGGGAGGGGTCAGGAAAGGCCTATCTGAGGAAACAACAACTAAACTGAATCCAGAAAGATGGAAAGAAAAACAGACAAGTAAAGACTTGATGGAAGAGTATTCTAGATCTATGATCCACACTAAGGAAAGAGAATGTACAAAGGCCCTATGGCAGGGCTTTTAGCCTATTCTTTCAGGCATGATAGAAGTCCAATGGAGCTGAAAGTCCAACGGAGTTAGTGGTGGAAGGAAAACAGTGAGATCTGAGCAAAGGCCAGATAGTAAACAACTTAGGAATTGTATGTGGATTCATTATTCAATGAAAAACCCCTGAAGAGTTAACTGGGCAGTGACATAATTAGATTTTGTTTTATGAAGATCACTGTAGCTACTGTGAGGAAGAATGGATTGGAGGGGAGGGCAAGAACTGAAAGGTTGAGAGAAGTTAGAAGTTTACTGATGTAGTGCAAAGGATGTTGGCAGCCTGAACAAAGGGAGAAAAGTGAACTGACTCAAGAGATAATTTGGAGGCAACATCAACTGAACAAGACAAGACATATTCTTCTCTGTAGGCAAACCTAGGTCAGATGCCAAATCGTAAAAATTACTGAGGACCAAAACCTAGTGAAGCATAAATTTAGTTGCATGTTTCCCATATTCAAAAATTTCTCCCATCCCGGCCAGCGGCAAAAAAAAAAAAAAAAAATGCTTACTGCAAGGATGTCTGCAGGTTTCCTCTGGCCCCAGGAGCCTTCTCTGACCACATAGTGGCCAGAAGTGAGGGGATTTATGCCTCTGGGATTAATAAATAAAAAATGATGTAGAGAAATGATGGGGGCTGGCTGGTTAGCTCAGTTGGCTAGAGCGAGGTGTTACAACACCAAGGTCAAGGGTGCAGATCCCCATGGTGGCCAGCCACCCAAAACAAATTAAGTAATAAATGAGAGAGAGAGAGAGAGAGAGAGAGAGAGAGAGAGAGAGAGAGAGAGAGAGAGAGAGGAAGAAAAGAGAAGAGAAAAGAAAAAATAAACAGAAGGTTAACATGTTTCCTCACCCCTCAGATGCAACAACTTTGAAGCATATACTACACTATCCCCCAGAGGCTCCCCAGCAAGACTAAGCCCCAGCTGGCCAGAGAGGTAACCTGCACATAACCCGCCTTGTACTGCCTTCCTTTCCATCCCGTCTCACTTTTTCACTTTATTATGGTACTTCTTGGGATCATCTCTAAAAAAACTACTAGCACTCAAATCTTTGTGTCAGTGTTTGCTTCTGGGGGAATCCAACCCAAGGTACTCCTCCTATTATTTTTTTAGATAAGTTAATAACTCCTACTGCTTCCCAACTATTTTATGTCATACAACAAAGATAAAATTATAATATTTGCAGAACACACAGGGGTAAACTTGAAGGGATTTGGGGAGGTCTATGAGGAATTTGGTGGAAAAAATGTCATTACATTTTCTTTATAATTACAAACAAGAATTATTAAAAACAGAGTATTTAGAAAAATAATATTGATTTTGGCTAAATATTCAAATAAAGTATTTCTAAATTTTTTCATGAAAAACTTGAGCATATTTCTGTGAATATAAACTTTATGACATTAGGTTATATGATGAAATAGCTATACAATTTCTGATGAAGATTTTTTTAATGAAAATCTTTTCAAATTCTTGGTAGTCCTACCTATAATTGGCACATCAGTAGAGAAGTTCTTTTCTATACATCACAGCATAAACATGATGAGGTATTCATAAACTATAACCTACAATTTACTTTGAAATCTTCTACCTATAATTTACACTTTATTGTTTTCAACTTCTGCTTTGGGGACTGGCTAACTTCTCAAAACACGTGCTGATTTCATAGCTTAACTTTCTTAAGGATCTACCTTCCAAGAGTTTAGGGATAGTCACTGTAACCCCAAATACTAAATAAACATTCATACTATTGATGGTTCATTAGAACTTTTATTTCAACTCAACAATTCTTATTTGTGTAAATTGTGGATTTTGTGATGATCCAATCTGAAATTTCTTACAAACATTTAGAAGAAAGACACAGGAATCCCTTCTAACTTATATTACCTTGCCTTCCACCACCTCTTTATTCCCAGCATTATACCAGCAATTTTAAACTTCTTACCCTTCCCCCCACCCCAATACATCAGTTTATTGAATTCCTTGATGTTCATGCTATTTCCTCTCAAATGTTCTTTTTTCTTTTCTTCCTAATTCACTTTCCCCCTCCAATCCATTCACACACTGCAACTGGAGAAAATATTTTAAAACACAAATCTGACCAGGTCACTCCCCTACTTAAATCCTTTCATGGACTTCCACTGCTCATCAAATTAAGAACAAACTCCTTGTTTAGTCTTAGTTCTAGAGACAGCCTTGTCTCTCTAATCCCATCTACCACCCTCTCCTTGCCTCTCTGCATGCCCAAATACAGGGGCTTTCTTTCAATTTCTTGAACCCACTCAGTCAAGATTCTTGGGTTGGAACCTAGAAAACTTTTCTGGCTACCTCAAAGATTGGTGAGGCTGCCCTCTGTACCATCCCCAAACCATTTGAATCCTATAGTATCCATGGCATCAACTTCACAATCACAGATAGGCAATAGTGGTTCCCAGAATAGGAGGGCTTAGGCTCTTGGTATTGTCAGATTAGCTCCCCCGACTAGTCTAGTAGGAGGGACCTGGCTGTAGGAATCTATGTGCCCCAAAAATATTTTATTCTATAATCTAGAGTGTAAGTTTAATATGTAGTATTAATATGGAATATGGAAGGACTGTAAAGCCCTGAAGAAGACTACGGACATTAAGGCAAATGAAGTCTGTGTTGTCTGTGGCGATGACAAGACTGGGGCACTTGAAATTTTTGTGCTATGACAAATTATAGCTTTCAAGGTACTAAAAAATCTTAAAGGTGTTTAAAATCATAACCTTTCTACCTTCTTTTTGAGGAAGTGTGGTAAAGACTGTTCTGGGTAGGGCCGGCCCGAGGCTCACTCAGGAGAGTGTGGTGCTGATAACACCAAGGCCACGGGTTCGGATCCCACATAGGGATGGCCGGTTCGCTCACTGGGTGAGCGTGGTGCTGACAACACCAAGTCAAGGGTTGAGATCCCCTTACCGGTCATCTTTAAAAAAAAAAAAAAAGGAATCTACATGGACACCTGCATCCCACACTGTCCAGGGTCCGTTCACCAATCAGATGAAACCAGTGCAGCTCTAGCTGTCCATTGGCTGGTACACTTATTCATTCATTCAACTCTTTGAGCACCTTCTATGTCAGGCATCTTTCTAGGAGCTGGAACTACAACAGTAACAAAACAAAGTTTCTGCTTTCAAGGAGCTTACAATCTGCAGGAGAGAGGCATACAATCTACAGGGAAGAGAATAAATGCTATAAAGAAAAAATAAAGCAGGATAGATACTGGTGAGGATATTTTGTGTATTATAGAAGGCCTCTCTTGAGTATGGACCTGAAAGAAAAAAAAGTCATGTGGATATCTGGGTGAAATGGACAGCATACGTATTTTTTAAAGGATCGCTCTATTTTTATGGCTTCAGGATCTCAAAGAGAGGGAATAATTTCTAACTCTGCAGTTTCCTTAAACCTTGATGTAGTGAGCTAGGTGTAGAGGATAGAGAAGTTAACTAGGTAGACATGGGCCCTCCCCATAAGTAGCTTTCTTTCTAGAGAGGACAGCTCCAGCATACCTGCAACTTTCACAGGCTTAGCTCTGAGCTATTCTACTCTCCTGATCCTGTCAGTACCCTTACTGCCAAACCTTCAGATGTTGACTTAGCTGCTCTTTCTCCTGTTTGTCTTTCTCATTACACTTCAGACTAGATGCCAACTGGCATTTTCCTGAGTATGATTCGACTCCTCTTGACAACAAATTTGTATGTCCACACTTTTATGCTATTCAGACAACCCTGAGACCCCCTACCTTGTCACCCTTTTCACTAGCAAAGCTTCAGCTCTCCATGTCAAAATAACACAATTTCATTGAATTTACTTTTTCTTTCTTCACTATACTTTCAACAAGAATAAAACCTCTGCTTACATATTATAATATTATTATAAATTATATAGCCTGTAACAAAAAATTTTAACCATTCTCCAAAGGGCTTTGATACTGAAGAGACATTACTTCCCAGCTATGTGACTTCTCCCTGGATAATTTAGAGCTGGGGGTGGGGGATATAGCATATGTGATTGGGGAGAAAAAAAGAACATAAAATATCTTAGAAAATGCATATGTAGCCTTTCTGTCTGTGGTAGTCTATACTTTAGTAGACTCTATTGATTCTCACCTCTCAGAATTCTCACCCTTGTGTGTTCCCTCCCACACTGACTCTGGACTTCGCCGAGTGAAGTCCAATGGGACATTAACAAGCACAATACAAGCTGAACCTTGATAAGTGCTTACACATTATGGCCTATCCTCTTGGGGTGTTCCTGCTCAGAATCTGGCTGCCATGCTGTGAGAAGTCCAATCTAGTCACATGGAGGAGAACCGAGGCCCCAGCTGATCTCCTGCCAACAGCCAGCATGTGACTGATCCAGCTTGGAAGTGGATCCTCCAGCCCTAGTTAAGCCATCCCAGCGGTTGCCACACAGAACAGAGATGAGCTGTGCCTGCTAAGCTCTGTCCCAAATGCAAATTTTGAGCAAATGGATGATTGCCGTTACTTTAAGTCACCAATAATTTGGGGGGCAGTTTGTTAAACAGCACTAGATAACAAGAACACTCTCTTTGGGGGGAAGAAAACACACCATTCCTACTGTGTGCTAGAATTCTTAAGACTGAAATGTCTGAAATTTGGGTCAAAGCTCAACTTCCCTATTAGGACATATACTTGTGTAAATGTGAGTTTAACATCTGTGCCCCCATCTGTAAGAGAAGGGATTATGTCTGTCATGGTCAACATTGTTTCACTGACCTAGAAAAGACCCTGGCACACAGTAGGCACCAATCAATATTTTAGTAAATCAATACAGCTATACTCTTTCCTCTGTTTGAATAGGATAGTAATTCTTATGACCGCTATTATTATTAGAAAACACTTATATAATGTTTACTACATGCAAACACTGTTTGCATACACATACACATATTAATTCATGTAGTCCTCACAATAATCCTATGAGTTAGGTACTGTTATTATCCCCTTTTCCAGATGAGGAAACTGAGGCACACAAAAGATAAGTAACCTGCTTGTGGCAGGGCCAGGATTTAAACCCAGGGAGTCAGGTTCCAGAATTCACATTCTCTCTTTTTTTTTGGCAACTAGCCCGTATGGGGATCCAAATCCTTGATCTTGGGGTTATAACACCTTGCTCTAACCAACTGAGCTAACAGGCCAGCCCGTGAATCCAGACTCCTAACTACTAAACTGCCTTTCCCAGTTTCCTGTCCTAGGTCTGTCAGTGCCATTGCTGTTGAAGCAAGAAAAAGGTAAGCTAAGCATCTTCATCATCACTTCGTCACAATGGAGACATCACTGTGACTATACAACATCGTAACTTTTCATTGTGGAAAGCTGCACATAGGAACCAAGCTTCTGCTCCAAAATGCATTGACGATGTCAATGACATCGGCCTCTAACTCTAGGAGCTAAAATGACTGAACTTTAACCTGTGGGCTCAGCCCAACCCCAGCTTCCCAACAGGATTGTAAAAATCCTTGAGTCAGTAGCTGCTAGCTCAGTGCTGTGTCCCTTCTAATGTCCCTAGCCACCACATGTGGCTAGGTTTTCCTGATGCTCAGCACAGAGACTAATGGTAAAGGCCCACCTTGGCACCATTACCAGACCATCTCTGCACTGAAGGACAAACTAGATATGGGAGTCTAGATCTAAGCCAATAGCATTGACAAGGTCACTGTGGACTGGCCTCTCAGTTGGATAAGTACAGTACTTTCTTGACCCAACACCACCACTACCACCACCAGCAAAGCAAGTATGCACACACACACACACACACACACACACACACACACACACACACACACACACACCACCCCTGGCCTCGCTCCTGTACTTGGAGAAGATATGAGAAATTTAATATTAAAATATTGAAATGTCAGTTTAACCCAACAGTAGAAGAAATATTTCATAGATATACTGCTAAATAGCTACAAAAGGGATGCAGGGGTGGGGAAAAAGACTTCATGTCTTGGTAATAAGGAGAGCCTTCCTAGAGGGAGTCTTTGAACTGTGTCTTATCCAGTAGACATTCACTTAACAAACACTTCCCAACACCTGTTATATGCCAATTATTGTGTTAGATGCTGGAGATATAATGTTGTTAAGCCATGATTACCAAGACAGTCCTCCATCTCAGAAGCATTACTTTATCCCAATAAACTGTCTTTTGTTGTGTTGCCATCAGGCTACGAGAGGCATCCCTCTGAACTGGTCACCCAGTCAGGGATGCTGTCAAGGACACTTCTCACATAACACAACGTGCTCTTTATAAGCATCCCTGGGAGACATTCCAATCTGATATCAGTTCCACGAATAGTTTTACTTCTCCAGAGTACTGGGTTTGTTTTTTTGTCTTCAGTCACCAGGAACTGTGGGACCAATGAGGCTATCAGCTTAGAGACAAATTCATGGCCCAGCTGTAACAAATGTGAAGGTCATCCCTATATGCATTTTTAGCTTTGTCTCTGACTCCATTTTGTCTCTACCCATGTTTTTAGTATTTCATTCTCCACACTTTTAATTTATGGCATCTTGGGGTGTTTGGGTTTGTTTGTTTGTTTGTTTGTTTGTATCCTTGGAGAGGCTATGAACCCTTCTGGAAGAAGGCATTGCCATCAATATTTACAATACAGTATACACACTTACACAAATGCTATGATAGAGGCATGTTCACAGGTTGATAACACAATTGATCAAAAGCATTAGAGAAGACCTTGCATAAGGGTCACTGCTTGAGTTTTTCTTTCGTTTTCTTCTTTGTTTTGCTGAAGATGTTGTAAAGTTTGTTCATAATACATTGATTTTCAAACAAAATTAAGTTGTTGTCAGGTGCAAGAAGATACTTAAAAAATCTTGCAGAGTAGATTTTGATGTCATATCATTTGTTTATGGAACACCATATAAATTGTTTACAACAAATTGAAACGATTTCCTTCCATCAATTTTTTTTTTTCTGACAAAAAGATTATAGGGCAAACAATTCATATCTGCATTAGAATTTATGTGCAGAGAAGAAAATTCAGATGGAATATAAAGTTAGAAAACATTTGATAGCAAAGTGAGGTGAATTAAAATAATTATCTAGAAGACATATACATATATATATATATATATATATATATATATATAATAAAATGATAGCAACTGAACTATTCAAGTAATGATGCCAGATAGGATTTAGGAGTTTAAATTATGTAGATCAAGAGTTTGAGATTTGGGCCGGCCCGGTGGCGCACTGGAGAGTGCGCCGCTTGGGAGCGCAGTGGCGCTCCCGCCGAGGGTTCAGATCCCATGTGGAGACCGGTTCCCGCTCACTGGCTGAGCGTGGTGCGGGCGCAAGACCGAGGGTTGCGATCCCGTTGCCGGTCAGTAAAAAAGACAAAAAAGGGAAAAAAAAAAAAAGAGTTTGAGATTTGGAAGGGATATTAAAAGTCATTTTGTTCAGTTTCACCCCTGTGCAGCATTATTCTTCCTTAATTCTTCATTCCACTTTGCAGGTATATCCCCAGTCTTGGAGTCTCCCTTGATTGTGTGACTGCCAGGATGAGAACAGGGTGAGACAAAGAATAGTAGCTGACACATCATTTGAAGTGTGCTGAACAAGCACAAAATCTTTAAATACACTCAATTTAAGCTCCTCTTTTTTCCTTTTCTTAAGAAAAGAGTTTCAGCAATGTGAATATTCATATCAACAAACTGCATACAAAGGACCTCAAGAAATAGGTCAGGATCTCATAGACAAAGGATTCCACAATTTACAAAAACACAGCAATAAATATGTTTACTGTACATCCTTTCTTCAATAGTATGTACAACCATCTTCCTTCAGGTTTAAAAAAAAAGGAAGAAAAAGTAAACCAAATATACCCCATGACCTTTTTCAGCTCTCTACCAGGACTAGAGCTTTAAAGAGAACACTATTATGTCTTTACATTGGGAAAAATTGTGGACTTTTAACTTAGAGAGACTAAACAAAATGCATTACTCTTCCTACCCCCACACCCTTTTCTTAGAATTAAAAAAAAAAAAAAAAACAGTAAAAGCAAAATTATCTGAAAAGTGCTCATGCTACTCTGGACTCAGCAATTAGGCATTCTGATGTTTTTAAGAAAGCCACTGGACTGTAGTGCTAGGCTGGACATTCTATGGGAGTAGGAACCATCTCTGCTTTTTCACAACTATATACCCAGTGCCTAACATAAAAATTAGCACAATGTATATTCACTCAGTCAGTCAGCCATTCGATAAACATTTATTGAGTACCTACTCTGTGCTATGCAGTGTTCTAAATGTTTGGGATACATCATAAAACAAAACAGATAAAAATCCCTGTCTAAAAGGAAAACCGTTTCTCTACTCAATAACACTTCTAACACCAAATGTAGTGGGAAGGTTTTTACACCAAGCAGCTCTCTAATTCTCTGCAGACACCAACCGTCTCTTACAATTTAATTCTGACACTAATTACCTGGAGTTAGTGCAGATCCCACAGGTTAAGGGCTCAGACCCACAAGACTACCCCAACTACAGACAACAACCAAAAGTCCAGTGCCTCCTGTACTTCTGACCAACTGGCTATGAATCGGGGTGTCTTAGTCTATATGCTATAACAAAATATCATTGGCTGGGTAGCTTATAAACACCACAAATTTATTTCTCACAGTTCTGGAGGCTGGGAAATCCAAGATCAAAGCACCAGCAGATTTGGTGTCTCATTTACATACAGAGCTGTGTCTTCACATGGTGGCAAGGACACATGAGCTCTCCCTTGGGCTTCTTTTATAAGGGCACTAATCCCATGACCTAATCACCTCCCAAAGGCCCCACCTCCTAAAACTGTCTCCTTGGGGGTTAGGAGTTAAACGTACGAATTTTGAACAAACACAACATTCAGACCATGCTGAAAAGTATAGCCGTAGTTCTACGTATCCAAAACTGAACTCATCTTTTCCCCCACCCAATTCTGCCCAAACCATTGCGTCTTCCTCCTCCTCCTCCTCTTCCTTCTGGGCTCCACATCTCAGGAAGGGCATCCTCAACCATCCTGTTACTCAAGCCAGAAATCCTTCTCCCTCACCTCTGCATCCAGTCACCATAACCTGCAGATTCCACCCCTATATTTATATTTCCTTCCTCTCCATTTCTACTGTTTAGGCCCCATCACTTCTGATCTGATCTCTCACTATAAAAACCTCCTAAGGGGCTTGGCCGGTTAGCTCAGTTGGTTAGAGTGCAGTGTTGTAACACCAAGGTTGAGAGTTCAGATCCCCATACTGGCCAGCCACAAAAAAATAAAATAAAATAAAATCTCCAAAGAATCCATCCTTCACTTTAGCACCTAAGTGATCACTGTAAAATGTGAATATGATCAAATTATCTGTAAAACAAGGGTTTCTGTAAATCAAGAGTTACTGTGAGGATTAAAATATGGCAGCGTTTGTAGAGAATTTAGCACAACACCTGACAGGTGCTCCAAAAAAAAAAATCTGCTGTTAGAGGTTATATCACCCCACCCCTAATACCTTCCACGGTCTCTCAAGAGGTTTCAAAATAAAATTCAAACTTCATAGCATAGTGCCCAAACTCTTATGTGTTGGTTCCTACCATGCTTCCAGCCATCTCCAGCTACCTCCATAGACACTTGTGACCTGGCCATACGGTTACTGAGAGTTACAGATATCCCACCGAAATAAAATATAATAAGAAAAGAAACCATTCACGATAGCAACCAAAAAACAATGCCTAGTAACAAATTTAAGAAATGATCAGGACTTAGGTTTTTCTATTTTTTATTTTTGACAGCTGGCCATTACAGGGATCTAAACTCTTAGACCTTAGTGTTATCGGCACCATGCTCTGAGTGAGCTAACTGCCCAGCCCTGGAGCTGGTGTAAAAACCAAATCAAAACTATAAAACACAACGAAGAAAGTGAATGTACACTTATATGTTCTTGGGTGGGAGGACTCAACATTATGAACATGATAATTCCCCCCAAACTGATATATAAAATCACTGTGATCACAATCAAAATTACAGTGGAATTTTGGGGGAATCTGCCAGCAACATTGGGGGGGGGGGCAGTTGGCCAGTACAGGAATTGAACCTTGGACCCTGGTGTTATCAGCACCATGCTCTAACCAACTGAACTAACCAGCCAGCCCTCTGCCATAAATATTCTTGAATTCAGTTGGAAGAATAAACATACTAAGAAAATGCAAGACCATTCTAATAAGAAGGAACAATGAGGGAAACTAGACCTCCCATACAATAAAATATATTTTAATGGAAATTTACTGTACATTAAAAGTGGCATTTCACATTAGTCAGGTAAAACAAATTATTAAAATAAATAGTTTTAGACAAACTAACTCACCATTTGGAGAGAAATAAAGCTCCATTACTTACAAATAATCTTCAGCCATTATACCAAAATAAATTCTAGCTGCAACAAATATTTAAGTTTAAAATGGAACCTAAAGGGACTAGAAGAAAACCTGGAGGAATACATCTATAATGTTGGATTGGTGAAGGCTTTCTAAATATTACAAATGAAGGATGAGGGGGATGGGAAAGGAGGGGAGAAAAAGAAAAGGTCAAAACTTATCTACATAAAAATTTAAACTTTTATATGGCGAAAAAATGAATATAGCAGATAGTAAGTGAAAAGCTAACAATACATTAAATAATTGCAATACATCATAGACTAACATCTACTATTCCTAATATAAAAGTGCTGTTATATATCATAAAAATAATGGAGTTACACCATAGAAAAATGGTCAAATAACACGAATGGACAGTTGACAGAAGAGTCATTAAACATTTAAAAGATGGTTAACCTTACTACTAATGAACCTCAAATCAAAACAGTAAGATATCACTTTTTATCTCTAAGATTGGCAAAGATTTAACAAATAAGAAAAAAAGACAGAATCTTGTTTTGGCAAGGCCCACTCACACACTGCTGGAAGCACTACAAACCAGTATGTGAAGTTATATTACGATTTAAAACTTTCATTCAGGGCCGGCCCGGTGGCGCACTGCTACAGTGCGCCGCTTGGGAGCGCGGTGGCGCTCCCGCCGAGGGTTCGGATCCCACATACAGACCGGTTCCCGCTCACTGGCTGAGCAGGGTGCGGACACAAGTGCCGAGGGTTGCGATCCCGTTGCCAGTCCGGTACGGGCGCGACACTGAGGGTTGCGATCCGTTGCCGGACACGAAAAAAGACAAAAAAAAAAAACCTTTCATTCATGTTGAACCAGCAATTTCAATTCTAGGTGCCCATCCTACAAAAACACTTGCATGAATACCCAAAGCCGTGTTTGAGAATTTCTTTGCAGAACTGTTGGTAAAACATTGGAAATTGCTGAAATGTTCATTAATAGGGGAATGGTTAAATTTTGGTGCCTACATGCTTTATACTATGAAGTCATTAAAAATAACAAGGTAGATTTATTTATCTTGACATGGTAAGATGACGATAAACTGAAAAGGGCAAGCTGCAAACAGCATGCATAATATGATCCCATTTCTTTTTTTTTTTTTTTTTTTCCTTTTTGTCTTTTTTTTTCGTGACTGGCAACGGATCGCAACCCTCAGTGTCACGCCCGTACCCCGTATCCGACCAGGACCAGCAACGGGATCGCAACCCTCGGTGCTGCGCCCGCACCTCGCTCAGCCAGTGAGCGGCCGGTCTGTATGTGGGATCTGAACCCTCGGCGGGAGCGCCGCTGCACTCCCAAGCAGCGCACTGTAGCAGTGCGCCACCGGGCCGGCCCTATGATCCCATTTCTACACAAAAAAGATCACATACAAACTTATTGCCAATATTTTTGTATTTTATGTAAATAAGAATGCATCGTAAAAGTGTTAACTTCTATTACTGAAAAGCCAGAATATTCAACAGTATATATTTTCAGCACCACTGAAATAGGTTCTATAAAGAAAAGAAATGTCACGAAGAACATACCTATTGATGTTTTTTAAGGAAATTAAGAATCACCTAACTTTGCTGTTACAGTGACAAGTTACTAGTTCAAAGCCTGAATAAAGAGGAGGGAATTTTATACTTTTTAAAGTTTAGGGAGCGGGCCAATTAGTTCAGGTGGTTACAGCGTGGTGCTGATAACACCAAGGTCCAGGGTTCAATCCCTGTTATGGCCAGCCACCAAAAAAAAAAGAAAAAAGAAAAAAAGAAAGTTTAATTTTTTTAATAAGTACATTAGAAATTCAAGTTACGAAAATGTGCATTGTAAAATGTCTCCCTCCCATCCACCTCTACACAGCACCTAGCTCTTCCCACAGACACCGTATTACACATCTCCGTGTACCTTCCAGAAATATTCCATGTACATACAAGCAAACAAGTACATATTTTTCTTTATTTAAACCAACTTTTATGGCTCTTACTTTATTATTAGTAAAGAATTACTCAATACATGAGCTTGCAGATTTTAAAAGTATTTTGAATATCAGATTTTATAATCTTATGTTGGCAGTCTCAAGGAGAAATCTTCATGATTGTATCACACTTGCATATTTCTCAAAGATGTGGGAATTTCAGTTGGATTCCTGAGGCAGAAAAAAAACATTAAGCATGGCAATATTTAAGAAACACTAGACATGGTAATATTTATTGTGGAAACTTGTTTAAAGTGATTTGATAATATGCATAACCGCTGTTAGATTCACAAATGCACGATTCATATTACAGTAAAGTAGTAACTTTTTTTTTTTTTTTTTAAGATGACCAGTAAGGGGATCTCAACCCTTGGCTTGGTGTTGTCAGCACCACACTCAGCCAGTGAGCTAACCGGCCATCCCAATATAGGATCCGAACCTGTGGCCTTGGTGTTATCAGCACCGCACTCTCCCGAGTGAGCCACGGGTCGGCCCTAGTAAAGCAGTAACTTTAGGACTACAACTACATGAACAATATTTAT
Organism: Galeopterus variegatus; assembly: GCF_000696425.1. Taxonomy (NCBI): domain Eukaryota; kingdom Metazoa; phylum Chordata; class Mammalia; order Dermoptera; family Cynocephalidae; genus Galeopterus; species Galeopterus variegatus. The sequence continues at coordinate 45,578 of NW_007727512.1, forward strand.
TATTTATTGTTTGTACATTGTTCTATATTATCCATGCTTTCACACTTGCTGGTCTCTCTGTCTGGGATACTCAGCACCCGACACTCTGCCTTTTTTTAGCATTTATCACACAACCTGTTCTTTTTTACCTTTCTGGTTCCCTCACTATGTGGTGAGCTACTTGCCGGCAGGGACCATGACTTACATGATTTTTATATCAATCACCAAGGCCTAGTACACGGCCTGGCAATGTTACACTTTTAGTAAGTGTTGGCTTAACAAAAAAACTTTATACCAGAGGTGATGCTTAAGATGGTAATACCTTAGATTGGGGAAATTTGCTCTTTGTCAGCCAAAGCAAAAGCAGAAAAATGAAGAAAAAGAGCCTTTGGGAAACTGGAGATAGGTGTGTGTGACTGGAATGCAGAGTCTAAATTAATGAAAGCGACACGGCTGAAAAGGTAGCATGGGACTGCTTCCAGGATAAAGTTCGATATGCTTACGGCTGAAAAGGTAGCATGGGACTGCTTCCAGGATACCCTCAGCAAGGTGTACCAAAAAGCGAAAACGTTTCCGAAGTAGCTTTGAAGTCTCATCTCCAGCCATCCAGCTCCCTTAGCTCTGGCTATATCCAATTACGTGCAATTTCCTAAAAACGTCATATTCTCCCACACCGTAACCACCCCCTGTGCTTTGCCCACTGCTGGAAATGCTTTTCTTCCGTCTTCAAAACTCAGCTCAACTGCCAATTTCCTAGGAAAATTTCACCTTATCCATCAGGTTAATATGGGAGCCTCTCCCCTGATGACCTCTACTTGGTTTCCCTTGTTGCTCGTTGTCTGGGTTGGCTCCCCCTATAACGTCTAAATGATGTGAACTGGGCATTTTCAACTTTGCTTGCAATTACTTTTGGGAGGGGGGCGACGAGGGGAGGTTGGCCTATACGGGGATCAGAACCCATGACATTGGCGTTACCAGCTTTCCTAAGTGAGTAACCGGCCAGTCCTCATTTTCACCTTTGCATCTGCAGTTTTTTCGGTGCTAGATACTGATGTGTTTGTTGTGTATTGGATAAAGACGACAGACCCCATTTCCCTTTATGTCCCCTTCCCAACATCTGAAAGCCCAAAGCCTCACTTTACAGACTGTAGATCCAGGTTCACTGACTGGCGGGACTTAAAAGTTAAGTCAAATAATTATAATAATTTCTTTCGGTTAGCCTCTCTTGCTGCTACTCTGTAGCCAAACTGGGTGAAAGCCTGACCAGGGAAGAGTCCACGGCCTTCACCTTGCATCAAGGCATTCCAGACGTTTCCCTGTTTAGTTCAATCCCAGACTCTCTGTGCTCAATCTGTGGAAGCCAGCAAGGTCCGAGGCAGATAACGAGTGTCTAGGGACCTGGACTTACACAAAGAGCTCTAACATCTTGGCAATTCGGCGGATTAGGCGGCTTTGGACTGCGCGTGAGGCACAGTAAGATCCAAGGCCTGTGAGATCGGTCTGGGGGCTAGGCCCGCCCAGCTGGGCATTTCTGCTTCAGCGGGTTTCCCAGAACCTCAGAGCTGAGAACCAACAAAATCAGAGACGCCGACAGAGAATGGGGAGAAGACGGCGCGGGGCGTAGGACTTTGACCAGAGAGGTTCCCCTTATGGACACAGCTCCCGCCTGGGGCCCCGTACCCGAGCCTTCTCTGCCCTGGCGAGCGGCGTCCGCCCCACTGATTGGGAACCCTGAGTTGCCTCTGAATTGCACCGCTCCTGAGCATGCCCGCTCCGGACGGAGACTTCCACAGTCTCGGGCAGCTGGGTGGAGAAAGGGGCTCCAGAAGCTTCCATGAGTTTCGGGAACCCGGGCTTGCACCCACCCCCACAAGGCCCTTCGGCACAGCCCCTCCCAGCCCCCGCGCCCCCGCGCCGTTGCCCAGGTAACCGCGGGGCGGTGGCAGCGGCCGGCAGGGGCGGAACTTCCTGCGGGTGACGCGCCCGGGCTCGGCTACAAAAGACGAGGGCTGCGGCGCTCCGGGCGGAACTTTCCAGAACGGTCGGTGAGAGGAGGAAGAGCGGCAGTTCCCGAGCTGCGCACAGCTTCGCGCTCCTTCCCGCTCTCCCTCACGGGCCTGAGCCCGTTCACCGGTGAGTTTCAGCCCTCGCGCTTCCTCTTCTCCCCCGGCTGGCGCCATTGGCGGCGCCGGGACGCCGGATGGAGCCCCGGTGGGGAGGCAGTTGGCTCCGCGTGGGCGGGAGGGTTGTTGGTTCCCGGAACCGCGATTCCCTTTTTGGTGGGCCGGTGTGGTGCTCCGGCATCCCGTCCCCGGCGGGCAGCCAGCGAGCCCGTGAGCCTGCCTGGTCCTCCCCCGGTCCCCACGCCGCCCGAGATCGCCCAGGAACTGCCGCCTTAGGCTTCTCCTCCGCCCGCGCTCGCTCGGGGTGGAAGACCCTGCGCGCACGCGCACGGGGAGGCAGGGGCGAGGGGCTGCGGGAGGAGCCGGGCGGAGGCTGCGGCTTTCGCTTCTGTCTCCCCTCCCTCTCTTTGTTGAGGGCCGGGCTTCCCCTTCCACCTCTTCGATCCAGTGTGGGAGGGAGAAAGAAAGGAAACCTTAATGGTCCGTGCCAAGTACGGGGGGAGCCTAACGACGTGTAAACGACGCCGGCCTGAAAGCGCGAGGGGCTCGGCCTTGAAAGCGGAGAAGCTGTAAGCTGTGGGGTTGAAAAACACTCCTAAGGATTGGGGCGGGGGGCTTCCTCTCTGCAGCTGGTGTTCATAACCAGGGTAACAAACCACTCCCCCAGCCCCGTGTGCCCTAATGTCTTTTTTTCTGGCGAGTGTGTGGCGTTTCTCGGATTTACCAAAGACAGTGATAACGTAGCAGCCAATGGACTGAAGCTATTAATGCTCCTTTTGATTCCTGCTGTTAGCATCTGTGGGGAAGGGGAACAGGAAGAATCCATATGATCGTGTATGTCATGTTTGGAAGCTTTGGTGTGGGAGAGGGGGAACCAGCTGCTAGAAAGAGGCTTCAGAATTATTCCCTGATAATTTTTAATAGCTTATATTTAGTCTACTAGAATTTTAGCTGAGTTATCGCAGGAATTGTTACCTTTTTTGTGAAGTTTCAGAGAGGTGGATTTGGCAAAGAACAGATTGCTCTGCCTTAGCTCTGATTTTACTAATTAAAACCACCAGTTGAAAGCCGGCTAAAATTACATTTTCTCGTTTCAGGCTGTAGAAAATGGTGAAAGAAACCACTTACTATGATGTTTTGGGGGTTAAACCCAATGCCACCCAGGAAGAATTGAAGAAGGCTTATAGGAAACTGGCCTTGAAGTACCACCCTGATAAGAATCCAAATGAAGGAGAGAAGGCAAGTATACTTTTAAACATATCTGAATAGTTCTTTGTCAGATGTATAGTGTTTTTCTATTACTGCCTGAAGTTGAGAGTATATAATATGATGGCTATGCTTTGCAACAATTGTTTTTTAAAAAATGAAATTTATTCCCCCTAAACAGTTTAAACAGATTTCTCAAGCTTACGAAGTTCTTTCTGATGCAAAGAAAAGGGAATTATATGACAAAGGAGGAGAGCAGGCAATTAAAGAGGGTGGAGCCGGTGGCGGTTTTGGCTCCCCCATGGACATCTTTGATATGTTTTTTGGAGGAGGAGGAAGGATGCAGAGAGAAAGGAGAGGTAAGAATAATCTAGTCCACACACAGCAAATTAAAGTAGCGGTTGGTCAAAGCAAATTCCTGAGAATTCACCCATTTTAAATTGTTGTTTGTATGTTGGTATAATGTTACAAACTGACCATAGGCTGCCTCTGTTCAATTTATGGTGTAGTTATTAGAAATGAGATTTTGATGTACCTAAAAATAGGCCAGTCAAGTGGTAAGGAATGTATTTCTAAAGCTCTTGGATATATCCAACTTAATAGGTTATCGAACACTAATTAAGGGAACAAAGTATAGAAACGTAATTTTCAAAGCCCTTTTTACAGATCTTATTTGACCTTTTTTCCACCCCCACCCCAAGAAACCTAGTGGTGAGTACAGTGGCCTTTTTCAATCAAGAGTGTGTTACTTCCTCAAGCACTTATAGCAAGCCAACAGCAGGAGAGCCAGGCCTGAAAATAGATTCATTGCCTCCAAATAGCCTGCTACCTGTTTAATCTTGCTTCAGCTTTATTATATCAAAATATAGTCAGTATCCGCTGGGAATTAGTCCCAGGACCCCCCTCAGATACCAAAATCTGCAGATGCTCAAGTCCCTTATGTAAAATGGTGCAGTATTTCATATAATATATGCACTTATTCCTGTATGCTTTAAATCATATCTATATTACTCACAATGCCTCATACGATATAGATACTACATAGTCATACTGTTTTTGTGTGTGCGTGTGTGTGTGTTATAATTTTTTCTTTTTTTTCTGAATATTTTTGATCCAGAGTATTTTCAATCCTCAGTTGATTAACTCATGGAACCTAACCCGTGAGTATTGAGGGTTGACTGCATTTAATATTTAGCAGAAAAGTGGCCTACAGACTGTAGAAATCTTGTTCATAGGAGTACCATGTTCCAGTGAAGAGAAGTCAGTATCACTTTGTGCCCAGTATAGTTTTATACAGACAAACAAGAGCTGATGAGTAGACCCAGTTTTAGAATAAACGGGCAAGCTATGAAATGTTACTTTGAGTCGTTTTTGTTTGTTTTTTTTTTAAAGATGAGCAGTAAGGGAATCTTAACCCTTGACTTGGTGTTGTCAGCACCACATTCTCCCAAGTAAGCTAACCAGCCGTCCCTATATAGGGATCCAAACCCGTAGCCTTGGTGTTATCAGCACCTCACTCTCTCAAGTGAACCACGGGCCAGCCCCTACTTTGAGCTTTTTTAAGGTTCAGAAAGGCTTTGCAAATTGTTCACTCAGTCTTTCTTGAAAGAACTTCAATGAAGTAAAGGATTATCTTTATTTATTTTTAAGGAATTTACCTTAAAAATAAAATCTGTAATCCAAATCACTTGCTTATTAGTAACTTGTTAGGATGATTTGTCCCATAGAAGAGTAATGGTGATTTTTTTTTTCTTCTTTTTTTTCCCTCTTTTTTCTTTGTATTTAAATTTATTTTTAAGTAAAGAATTGACCTAAAAGTTGTCAGTGCAAACTCCCCTGTATGGCTTAGATCATTGAGAAGTCACTTTTTGGAAAACGTGCTTTAACAAATCCCAAAAGCTTTGTTTTTGTTCTATATAAAGTTAAAGTGAGAAAGGCAGCTTTCAGCGTGCAGAAAGAATGTTCATTAGGCCCATTGTGCAGAAAGGAGACTTGAGAACTTTTTTCAGTTAGGTGTAAGGTTTTTGTGGTGGATAAAGTCCTCATGGAAGGATCACTAGCTAAGAACTTATTAACTTAAGGGTTGGCACATGACTTTATTTATTCTCAGTATGCTTATGTGATCTCAAACTTCCACTTCCTGTTCTAAGATTTAAGTGAAGCATGGTAGCGCTCCTTTGTAGCCACCAGGCATGTGTGGCTCTTTAAATTTATATTAATTTAAAACAAAAATAAAGATACAGTTCTTTAGTCTTAATAGAGTATGAAATTTAGCCTTTAAAATAACCGTTGTGGGCCCAGCAGTAAATGAGCCATTCCCACTGAAGCAGGAATAAGTAGGAATTGATATTTTTCTGTGGTGATTCAATAAATACATCAACTTCACCAACCAGTCTTAATTAGTGTGAATCTATTGTGCTAAAGAATTTTTGGATGAAGTAATTGGCCATGTTGCTCAATACCAAACCAAGTGAAAGCTTCAAAGAATATATTGGGACAGAAATGCATGTTTGGATTATTGTGAAATATGCTTATTTAAATAACATTGGTTTTCTCAAGGTCTTTTGTAGGTAATGTTTTTGATTGCCATATTTCTAAGAGCCACATCTATGTCCTTAGGCAAATTACTTAATCTCTGACCCAGTTTCCCTCATCTGTGATTACATCACCATTTGAGGATCATATGTGATAATGTGATGAACATTCTGTTATTGTTGTAGATGCCCAACAGATGTACTCTGTGAGGCTCATCTGTCATTATCCTTTACCTTTTTTTTTGTGTGTGTGTGTGTGTGTGTGTGTGTGTCCGGCAACAGACCGCAACCCTCAGTGTCGCGCCCGTACCGGACCGGGACCGGCAACGGGATCGCAACCCTCGGTGCTGCGCCCGCCCCTTGCTCAGCCAGTGAGCGGGAACCGGTCTGTATGTGGGATCCGAACCCTCAGCGGGAGCGCCGCCTGCGCTCCCATGCGGTGCACTGTAGCAGTGCGCCACCAGGCCAGCCCCTATCCTTTACCATTTTTTATAGTACCTTTAACACAAATGAGATGGCAGTATCTTAGACACATTTTTAATGGTCAGTATTTTGTTCTAGGTAAAAATGTTGTACATCAGCTGTCAGTAACCTTAGAAGATTTATATAATGGTGCAACAAGAAAACTGGCTCTGCAGAAGAATGTGATTTGTGACAAATGTGAAGGTATGGTATTTTAACATCTCTCATGCAATAACAAAATGAAGCCGAAGACTTTCTGGATATATAAAACTGATAAATGTACACTGTCTAAATTTTGAAAGTCAAGGGTTGGGATCCCCATACCAGCCAACTGCTCAAAAATGATAAATAAATAATTTTAAAAATCTTTAAGAGTACAGTGTGAAGAAAACAAACTGAACCTACTACCGAGAGAAATACTAGCAAAATATCAGCACTTTCTTTTATTTGTGTGTGTTTTAGGTTTTTTTTTTTTTTAAAGATGACTGGTAAGGGGATCTCAACCCTTGACTTGGTGTTGTCAGCACCATGCTCAGCCAGTGAGCAAACCGGCCATCCCTATATAGGATCCGAACCCGGGGCCTTGGTGTTATCAGCACCGCACTCTACCGAGTGAGCCACGGGCCGGCCCAGGTTTTGTTGTTTTTGTTTGTTTGTTTTTTAATGGCACTGGCCAGTACAAGGATCCTACAGCCAGCTTTTTTTTTTTTTTTTTTTTTAAAAGATGACTGGTAAGGGGATCTCAACCCTTGACTTGGTGTTGTCAGCACCATGCTCAGCCAGTGAGCAAACCGGCCATCCCTATATAGGATCTGAACCCGGGGCCTTGGTGTTATCAGCACTGCACTCTACCGAGTGAGCCATGGGCCGGCCCAGGTTTTGTTGTTTTTGTTTGTTTTTGTTGTTTTTGTTTGTTTGTTTTTTAATGGCACTGGCCAGTACAAGGATCCTACAGCCAGCTTTTTTTTTTTTTTTTTTTTTTNCTCAGCCAGTGAGCAAACCGGCCATCCCTATATAGGATCCGAACCCGGGGCCTTGGTGTTATCAGCACCGCACTCTACCGAGTGAGCCATGGGCCGGCCCAGGTTTTGTTGTTTTTGTTTGTTTTTGTTGTTTTTGTTTGTTTGTTTTTTAATGGCACTGGCCAGTACAAGGATCCTACAGCCAGCTTTTTTTTTTTTTTTTTTTTAAAGATGACCGGTAAGGGGATCTTAATCCTTGACTTGGTGTTGTCAGCACCACGCTCACCCAGTGAGCTAACCGGCCATCCCTATATGGGATCCGAACCCGTGGCCTTAGTGTTATCAGCACCGCACTCACCCGAGTGAGCCATGGGCCGGCCCCAGCTTTTTTTTTTTTAAATAAATATAAGTGAATTTATTTATTTGTGGCAGCTGGTCTGTGTGGGTATCTGAACCCATGACCCGGGTGTTACAAGGCTGCACTCTAATCAGCTGAGCTCACTGGCCAGCTCCTTATGTGTATATTTTAAATGCAGTTCGGAATCAAATTAATTTGGTATTCTCTTTTTATAAGTACAAGTTATTTGTTGGAATATGGTACCTTCTAAAGAAAATAAACTCATTAAAATGGTTTCATCTAACAGATGAAGTAGTTCTAAGAATTTTGCTTTGGGAACATATTCAAGATTCTGAGATGGCTCCTTATCAAAAAAGTCTGAGTTGTACATTTTTAGGGCAGCATTCCATCAGGCCTTGAAAATATTAAGAAAAGTATAGTATTTTAGGAACTGTCCTATTAAAACATTCATTACTATATTTGCTACTAAATTTGCATATAATCTTTCTTTTAAACTATTTAGGCCGAGGTGGTAAGAAAGGAGCAGTAGAGTGCTGTCCCAACTGCCGAGGCACTGGAATGCAAATAAAAATTCATCAGATAGGACCTGGAATGGTGCAGCAAATTCAGTCTGTGTGCATGGAGTGTCAGGGCCATGGGGAACGGATCAGTCCTAAGGATAGATGTAAAAGCTGCAACGGAAGAAAGATAGTTCGAGAGAAGAAGATTCTAGAAGTTCATATTGACAAAGGCATGAAAGATGGCCAGAAGATAACATTCCATGGTGAAGGAGACCAAGAACCAGGACTGG